>NW_024885310.1:91173-376630 GCF_019232065.1 Centrocercus urophasianus
CCCCCCCCCCCCCCCCCCCCGCGTAAATTAAATTTCCTTTAGTCAGGAAGAAGTCTAACAAACGTATTTCTGACTACATGTAGAAAATATAACAAATGAGCAAATCAGAAATCTATCACAGAACAAAACTGAAGAGTGAAGAGATATTTTAGATATTTGCATATGAACTTCTAAGGAGATGGAACTTCTGAATCCTATTCCCAGTTTACTATATTTATCTAAACTTCTTGAAGAGTTTTTAACTCAATTAGCTCATTGTCTCCCCAAAAGGTAATGTAAACATTTTTACTGTTTTTCAAGTAAGAGCATTCAGAGCAGAATTCACCCTGACTAACCTGGGGAGCATTTTGTAGCTGGTGGTTCTAATATTCTATCCTGTGCCTTTCAGAAGAAATATGGACCTCACACTGAGTTCAGTTACCTTTTAAATAAGTCTAGCTCTATGCACTTGTGGGATGACTATTTATCCCACCATTTATGTAGGAAATGAAAGCACTACTCAATTAGCAGCCAAGATCCACCTGTAAAGTATCAAATACATCACAGAATCTATGGAATAGGGTAATATATTTTGGTTTCCAGTGAGGAACTGGAATGTTGCTTTATCTCAGCATGCAAACAGATATTCATAAACTATTTTACACTATATATATTTTGAAATATACTGCATACAAATTTAGGCTTTGAAGCTTCTCTTCTTTGACCCAGAAAGCAATTTAATAAGAAACACTTTTCCTATTAGAGTGGTTTGCAAATGAAAAAGAAAACCCAACAGAAAATAGCATGTCTGAATTAGCATTATGATACTATTCTCATCTATTGTGGTGTCAGCTCTTCTCGGTATCAACAGAAGTAAATGATTCTTTAAAAATATAGCAACAAATGCAGTTATCATACTCACAGATGACTTCAACATTACAGCAACTCTAATAACTTAGCAAAACTATGTTGAAAGAAGACTCACCTTGAAAATGAAATCTTTTTTGCCGTAACGAAGTTCTTTCAGCTGGGCTTGGATCTTTTTTGACTGAAAGTGAGGATAATGCAATCAGTGGATTTTGGATTCTTTTCAAATATTTATTTTTAAAACAGCAAGTTCTGAGAACATGAAAACACAACTGGAGGCATCACCTTCAAAACAATCTTCAGAGCAGAATGAAATTGTCTGCACACACTATGGGAGAGAGGAACGAAGCATGAGCTTCCTGGTAGGCAATTCTATCCATGAAAGATGTTTGATCTCGTTATTAAAAGAGTATTGATTTCACAAGTTATTATGCTGGAAGTAAAGAGCAAAAAAGAACTGCATTTCTCTGACCTATATAACCTAAATCTGGCAAAATGACCAAAAAAAAGAAAAAAAAAAAAAGAAAAAAAGTCCTGTAGTAGCATTTTTGCTTATTCTAGTGGCACTAAGCCACTTTAAATCCATAAATTTGTCAGGATGACTCATCAAGTCTAAAATTTTTTTAAGTTTTAAAGTACACTCGCTATCTGCTGCCTTGAATACTGGTGAGCTGAGGGTTTGGTCTCCTAAAATCCTCAGACAGCAATGGTTCTCATGCAACAATAAATTTCGTTTAATTTCAGACCTCACCTTTAGACTAAAAGACATGTTGTAAATAGTAAATCATCTGTGAAAATATCTAAAAGTTAATTACCTAATATTCTAAAAGTTAATGCAAATAGGAAAAACAAACTCGAATAGGAAGGGTAAACAGCAAGCTGTGTTGAACATTGCCAATTCTTTTAGCAGTAAACAAGGGGAGAATTTATACTTGTACTCAAATACTCTGGCATGTTTGAAAGCAACAGTGATGACAGAGGAAGGTAAGAGATTCTGAAAAGCTAGCAAAAAAAATACCCACTGTTACCAACTGCTGAGGATATATCTGAAGCAGTAGTTGCAGAACTTCATCTAGGCTAATTAGCCAGTACAACTGGAAATCACTGCTTGGACCTCATAAATTTGGCTGTCTAGGTACAAAAGTGGAGTCTTTGAAGAAAACACGGCCCACCTTAACTGTGATAATTTTAGCAAAGAAGTTTTATGCTTCTGTTCAATTCTGGCAACATGAAATGGACTTCACAGAAGTTATTTCTGCAGATGAAATCCATGACTAAGTCATGTAAAAAAGTTAAGATTCATATGTAGAAATAACCACTCTCACAAAAAGGTAAATAGCTAAAAGGACTGCTCCTGTGAATACAGTTACTAGGGCGCTTAGGGAAAACAGGGTGTTTTTTTTTTTTTTATATCATTGGCTATTTTTGCTAGTGTTTCTGTAGAGGAGATATTTTCTAATATGATACTTCCCTTGAAATAATGAAATGTTATAAGGATCAATAACAATAAATCTTTTGTGTTTCTACGAGGTATTTCAGAAAGTCATTTAATGACTCCTGTCTTATTCTAGGCATGAAGAATAGGGAAATAAAATCAGTTTAACATACATTATAGAGCAAAATGTATACTTAAAGAGCTTTATATATGTGAAATAACCATTCCCAAACTTTATTAGTCTAAAACTTGAGATTGCAGCTTGCTAACATATTTGAGTTGCCCATAGTGTAGTCATGGAAATGAGTTTGAATTGTTTATAAACATCATAGTGGTGATGGCTTGATGGTTGAACTTGATGATTGTAGAGGTCTTTTCAAACGTTTATGATGCAATGATCATGCATGCATAATATACAATCTGTGCAGAATCTCAGTGCAAAAGACTGACATGACATTCTTCTGGGTATGTTAACTTTGAAATAGAGAGAAACCTTCCTTACCTCTTCTGCACGAATACCACAAAGCTTGTTTCCTGACAGCAGCTTGTTTTTGAGGCTTTTGTTCTGAGGAAAGAAGTTTTATTAGAGACTTAGTGACACTTTAAAGGATCATTTAAATACTTTACCTATGTTATCACCAAGTTTTATATCACACATAGATAACACCTGCAAGTCACTGGAAAAGACATAATAAAATATTATGGTAGTTACATCATGGTGCAACTATCCTCTCTTACAAAATTCTGAATGCCTACAACTTTGCATGAAAACATGCTTTTGCAGGAAGTGGAAAGCACAGAGAAAACCTCTAAACCACACCAGCAATCACAACAATTTAGACTGAATGTACTAAGCAAAAAAGGTAAGAAAAAACACCCTAATCCTCACCTGTTGTCAAGAGCATAGCTCAATATCATTTTTCAGTAAATCATTGTAACAATTGAGTATGAAGGTGAAGGATGTCAACACTTAGCCAAGGCGAAGAAACGCATGGAAATTGGCCATTAAAATCCACAACTTAATGTACTGCATGTCATAAAAATTTTTTTTATAAAGGCCAGCAAGCTGTATTTTGACCTCTTGGTGTTCTTGTTCATGTAAAAGTTTCCAATATGTTTCTTCCCATTTTCAGGAGAAAAAAATACATAATCCTTGATAGCATAATTTTTTTATAGTCCAGTTGTTATTTCTGCTATCTATACTCATCCCAAAATTAACAGACAAGAGTACGATTTCCCTGGGGTGTAACCATCTTCACTGTTCAGAAATTAAATATTTGGCAGGAAGACATTTCAGTACTGGTAGCTTAATGTATTTTAAAAACTTGAAAAGCTTACAGCCCAAACTGTTCACTGCAGTGTTTGCATTTAATCATATCATTAAGCCAAGTTATGATGGTATTTAATTCTTTACTAAATTTGCACCAGCAGTTTCAGCGGATTTCTAAATCCAGGTGCAGAAACCTGCTGCCTGTTCTTTTTTCCCCATACAGTTGGACGTACACATGCTCCCTAGGAAATTACTTAAAGCATGATGCCAACAGTCCTTAATTTTCATGTCTTATGATATTACTACCTTGCACCTCAGTAATATTCAGGTCTCTTTACCTGTCTTCATCAGCTTCCCGCTACAATATCAATGCATAATGGCTGAAAAGTGCGATGAGGTTTTTTTGGTAACTAATTTCCATCTTCCTGTTAAAAGACTTAAAAATCAAAGCACAAACTAAGCATTCAATAGAAACACTTCTGCAGTTGCAGTACTCATTCCTTCCTTTGCTGCCAACTCATATTTTTAAAGTCATCATACAGCTTCATATTGTGTTTTTTAATATATATTCTCCTTATTCAAAATAAATAATAAGCACCTCATGATGCAATCACTGCCATTTATAGACATCATTATACCTAACAAATTATACCTGCATCTATTTTAAAGGGATTTATCATCATATGAAATCTGTACATGTTCAACTATGATCTGGTATAAGCTGTAGTTGATCTACAGAAGGATAAACTTATAACACCTATGAAAAGTACACAAATTTTCAGATGTCTTTTCTTGAAAGACAACTTATCTTGGCCTCTAGCCACACAGAGGAGTGGTTTAATCTTCTGATACTGATCTTTTGTAATCTATAACACCTGTATTACCTCTTAAAAAAAGTGTCAGGATCTCTAGCATGGATAAACAAAGTATACAGTAGAGACATCATCAATTTAAGACAGTTTACTGTGACTGATGATCTTTGAAAGTGTGGGGACAGAACAAGCTGAAGCACAGAAAAGCACCTTCAGAAAATTATCAATTTCACTTCAAACATTTCATCTGAGGTCTGACAGCAATAGTTGGATGTATATATTTGGCTCTGTCTTCCATTGATAACATGAATGCTATGGTCTTATGATTTTTGTTATCGGTATTCCACATCATAACATCATGTAAAGCACGAGGAATTAAAGAGTTAATACTTCAGTTCCATGGACTGACAAATTTCTGGGTACTTGGTTCTCAGAAGAGAAGAGAACTACATATACCCCAAAAGACTGTGTACAGAGGGAAAGATAAAACTTGCAAGCCACAGGACTCTCTCTGTTTCTCCCTGCCTGGCATTGTGTGGGTGTGTTCCCCAGCCATTTGGCTTTCAATTCAGACTAAGGCCTTCAGTTTTGGATACTCTCTCATTTTATTTATTAGCCTCAGTTCCAACTATACATTGTATTACATTGTGTTATCCTGCATTCCAATATCATTTTCGGTAAATTAACTTTCCTCCTCAGATCATTGCCACTGTTCTTAGGCCCATCTCTCATATTCCTACCCTTCCCTTTTTCCCAGGTGTGGGTCTGTGGGTCCCCTGCCCTATTAGTCATAAAACTGGGCCGAACCAGCCCATAAACCAGTTGACACTCCCTCCCCTTCTCAGGCCAGCAGGCCTGCTGCCTCCCCTGTCATGGACACAGATAGATGTAGAGGTAACTCTGTGACAGTAGCACCAATCAAACCATGCCAAGCTCCTGCTCATCCTTGTGACATTTTTCTATTATGGACATCCTATAAAAACCATTTACAAAAGCAACAACAGGAAAACCACTCCAGCAGAAAAACCCTGGACTGTATTCTGCAAGAGTGCCAGGGCCAATTGCCAAGACGAAAACTGCTTTCCATTTCCTGATAAGCAAAAGCTGTTCACTGAGCCCTTTAGAGGGAAAATCAGAAGGCAGTGACCAACTAAAATCAAATACCTCGATTTAACTGATATCACAATGTACTGATACCCATTTTTGGTTCGGATATTAGCTTTATATTTCAAGATGATGAAAAAATGTTTTATACAGCATGAAGCAATGTGAGAGCTTTAATCCCAGCAGGATTGACTCAGCTCTTCATCTTTCTAAGACAGATAAATTGAGTTTCCCGCACTCTACTGTCTGAAAATATTCAGATATGACCTTATACACCACAGTTCTACATTTACTTTCTTCCTCTAGAATTTCTGCTTAACTCAAGGATGTGAAAAGCAACCTATGAAAATAGTCTGAGTTTTTAGCAAGGGTTTTGTGTTAGGTGGTATGGGACCAAATACAACTGCTTAGAAGCACACTGTTCCAATAATTCCCCAAGCACATGGGAGAATTAGTCACCAATCATCCTTCTAGTGACAGGAGCAAAGGTTTCTCGAGTAGTCAAGAAGTGCTGTGTCCAGCCTTATAAAAAAATGTCCTCTGTACCACATAAGCAATTCCTCACATCACAACATTTCCTGCACTTGTGCCCTATATAACACCACTGCATATGTATACCACTGCAAAACTAAAATGCAAATTCACTGTCTCCTATCTGTACTTTGCCAGCTAACATTCACCAGATGACAACACCAACAATTTTAGGCAACTGCTTCTACGTGCACTACTGTTACCCCAGTTTTGACTTTGATGAACTCTGAAGCCATGTATCACCTCTGACTTTCTCTGTTAATGCATTTGTTTTGCACTAATGAAGTAGTATGAAGGTTTTCTGCAGAACTCTTAGCCATGACTACAATCATAGCCATGACTACAGTTGTGACTACAACCATAGCATCACTGTGGCACCTGGGAACACTTGGGAACATGGTTAGTGGGCATGGGGACAATGAGCTGTTGGACTTCGTGGTCTTTTCCAACAATAACGATTCTATAATAAAAGAGTTTCTGTAACAATAATGGTATGGTATTGAACAAATCAGCATAAGAAGTATAGAATGACAGAATCAATAAGGCTAGAGAAGACCTCTAAGATCCTCAAGTCCAACCACAAACCATTCCATCATGCCCACTGACTATGTCCCTCAGTGCCACATCTCCACAGTTCTGGAACACCTCTAGGAACAGTGACTCAACCACCTCCTGGGCAGCCTGTGCCAATGCATCCACTGCTCTTTCTGAGAAGAAATACTTCCAAATATCCAAACTGAACCTCCCCTGATGCAACTTTAGGCCATCATGAGGAGATACAGAAAAAAAAAAAAAAAATTAAAAAATTACACATTTTAAACACTGGGGAATTTTTTACTTTCATCTGTTGCATAACAATGCTGTTAAGTAATTCTAAAGCTACTCATGTTTGATCTAGCCTCCCTGTGTGTGCACTCTTCTTTCAGAATTTTTTCACATATTTGAATGCTTTCATGTTTCCACATGAACTCCAAGCTCTGGCTACTAGAAAAAAGCTCATTCCTACAAGAAGTAATGGTTTAAGCGGCATTTATGTTTGTAAGGAGCATATCATTGATCAACTGAAATTAAAATAATTCCTTAATGGCCTCATAGGAAAGTTCAGTTATAATTTTCAGTAATACTAGCACTTGCATCACTGAATTGCCTGAATAACCAACTGCAGACCAAACCCTAGTCATCACACATTGATAAGAACTAGAGAACTACTAATAAGTAATATATTAAAACTACTATTTGTACTACATTTGAATATGAAAGGTTTGGTTTTTTTTTTTTCCACTCCTTGTAGCCTGTATTTTCAATTGCATGACTCTAAATGCTTGCTACAGCTTTCATCTAAGATTATTTCCTGTTCACCCTTAAAACTAAAATCATTTGTACAGTGATGCTAGTCTGGATTTCTATGAACAAAGACAATTCGGAGTAATATCCATTCCTGCTTTTGTCAGGTGGTCACCAATCTCTAATCACCTCCATGTACACATACACACAAAGGTAATACATCTGCAAATCGATTCCTTCCAGCAAAAGGAAGTTTATGGTTGTTATAACGCTGTTATTTCTCTACTTCTTAGAAGTTTTGCTTCACCATTCCTTAATTCTTTTTTTTTTTTTCATCTGAAATAAATGAAATTTGATGACATTTTAACTTACTAAATTGTGCATCTAAATCTTAATATTCTGACAGTTTGCAAATATGCACTTCCACAAACCTGTGCGACCTGCCGTAGGGAACCTGCTTTGGCAGGGGGGTTGGACTCAATGATCTCTGGAGGTCCCTTCCAACCCCTACAATTCTGTGATTCTGTGAAACCACCACCAAAAACACAATAAAAAAGCCCAACTTTTTAGAAAAAAAGATCCTGAATGAATACTATTTATAAAGCTCTGGTATAGCGACAAATACTGGAGAATGGGTGCATACAGTCTTTTCTGTGTATTTCTTAAGTAGTGAAATGAAAAAAAGCTCCCTCAATCTCTCATCACTCAGAGCCTATTCTCCTGTTACAATGAATCAATGTACTGGGCCAAGTAATTTTTTTTTTTAATTCATTGTGTTTTCTGCTTTTAAGCTCCAAGAGAGTAGGGTCATTTAATTTCCTATTTTCTGAGTAAAGAAAAGTTCACGATGAGAAAATGATACAGAGAAATATATACTGGACTGACATAATTTTCAATTACGCCTTTCCAGTCATTTCAAGAGGACTCTCCTTATGGGAAAGAAAAGGTCAATTTATGGAACAGCTTGGCTTGGACGGGATCTCAAAGATCATCCAGTTCCAACTGCCTCTGCAATGGGCAGGATTGCCAGTGTCTACATCAGACTGCCTAGGAACCCATCAGATGTTCTAATTAAAAACACAGCAGCACACTGAACATGGAATCCCATTTTACAGAATGTCTATCTGAAATGAGGGTAACTGCCTATGTCAGGCAGTATTATCTACAGCAGAACCCTGACAACTCTCTAATACATCCTTTTGGTAAAGTTGGCTGAGTACCCCAGAGATACTCTGCGGGATATCAGGTTGATATTTGTGAACAGAAGGGTGAAAAGCAGCTAAAACTGTTGACAGCTCTATAAAGATGACAAAAATGAAAATTCTGACCACAAAAATAATCTAAATACATTTCTGACTTTCAAAGAACCAGGCTCTCTCTCACTGCAAGAGTGAAGGGTCACAGTGGTCATATTCAGCCATACAGCCTCCCTTTTCCTGCTGTACCAGTAGCAGGAGGTGAAATGCTGCATTAAGCACATCTTAGATCCTTGCACGTTTCCACCTCAGAACTGTCAACACCTGTCTTAAAACATAAGTGACGTAGATATGAAAGGAGAAGGGTAAGAGATGAATAAGGAATGCATGTACTGTGCCCTCAGTGGAGTCATATCACTCAAGTTTGCTTTAATATTAATAGGCTCTGTCTCGTAAATTCTCAGAAGCAGTGCCTTGAGTCTTGTTGTTACAGAACTTTTAGCCAAAATATTAATTTTTTTAAAGGTAGCAGTAGCAAGTAGAATCTAAAAATATTAAAGGCATGCATCTATTGTTTTAGAGATGTTACCACAGTATCTTTCAGTCTTATCTTTCAGAAACAGATAATACTGAGGCAGTTCTACTGATTCACAAATTAAACACCATTTCCATCATTCTGTACAGGAGTCTAGATAATATACACTAATTAAATAACTTCTTGCCTCTGTCCTGATACAGCCTATCCTCACTTAAAGGATACAAAGTGGTTTTCACAAGATCAAGTCCAACCCCAACCCAACCTCACTATGTCCACTAACCATCACCCTCAGTGTCATCTCTCTGGGGTTCTTTAACACTTCCAGGGACACTGACTATCATTCCCATGGGGAAACCTTGTCCAACTCTACACATTCTTGTACCTTTAAAACAGAGGTGCAATCATCCACCAGATGCATTAGGTGCAACACAAGCAGAAACTAAGCTTCCAGTTGGCTTCCAGTTATGAGATCTCTCTAGCTTCAAGTGGCCAGATTGCATTAGTAGAGTAATGGTGCTCCCTGTAAGCAGTGTGGAGTTGATGAGTAAACAGGCTCACTTTATAATGAAAATGTAGGCATAGGACAGTTTGCATAGATTAAGGTATTTTTACGCCACTGAGAAAGAACTCTAGTCAAAGCTCCATTAATCACTAAACACTTCCTAACATTCATTCAGTGAGATGCGAAATAGTCCATAGTAGGATCTGGTTCAGAGGATGGGAGTGATATTTTGAAAGTCATTAACGTTATTCCTGCATGAATCATCACGTGAAAATAAGTCTTTACACGAGGATCATGTCTCTTTGCAAAGGAGGAGGAAAGAATTACATTCAATTTAAACTGAACAGCTTAACTTCGTCAGTGTTTGGAAGCAAATAGCATATATCTATAAAATAAACATTTTCATTAAAAAAAAAAAAAAAAAAAAACTATTTCAGTGAAATTTTTACTTCAGGATATTAAAGATTATTATGACAAGTGCAAGGAAGAACCCAAAGTTGTATGGTGAAATCACACAAAGCAACAGATTTCTGAATGACATAAGAAAGGACAACTCCCCAGACAATTCAGTTATCCATGCGCACAATATGCTGTTCTACGCTCATTCTCTCATTTAGTTCCAAACCGGCTCCGTAACAAAGATTCCTTCCACTAAATCTAATAACAGAGCTCAGAACATGCATTTCATCTCTTGACCAAGGCCAGTACCTGCAATACAAGACTGTAGTTAACTGAATGGGCTGGGGCAGTCGTAAGGGTCGACAGGGGCCCCTCGGCCCCTGGGAAACCATGGCAACAAATGACTTGAAGATAAGAGAGAAGAACAGGATAGACCAAATAAGGAAGAAACAAGACATGCTACATGTCCATTGGTCAGGTAGTAGCCCTAAGGCATGGGGAAAGTTTTAAGAAGGATGTGCTCCTTGCAATTAAAGCCATTTTGCCGCTCACCATATTGGTGTCATGAAAAGTGTGCGAAACTGGCCGGGGCTGTCGGAACACTTTCACAAGGAGACTTCAGTCAGGGTCGCCGAAACAAAGGCGACACAAGACTAAGGAGTTATTGCTTCCTCAGACCTTGCTTTCAAAGGCTTGATCTTGAAACTTTCAATGTCTTCTTTTTCTTACTGAAATCTTTGCAAGAAAATCAGTTTCAACTGTCAATAAACTATGATAAAAATGGACTTAACCACCTTGTTTGATAAAATGATGTTCTCAAAAAGTATTTGGCTATGTTTTCTGCAGCTTAAGGAAGTGCACTCTCTATATATTAGCAAGGTATTTCTAGGACTGGAAAAATGCCTTAAGAGAAACAGACTTCCTATTTCCTAGATATATGATAATTGTTATTTTGTCGGATAGAACATAGGTGTAAAGGGCTTAATAGCAATTATTTTGATACATACTTCATTAACACATTCATGCAAAAGTAAAATAACATCTGCACTGTAAAAAGGAGATAGCTCCCGCCCCAGCATGGGACTGAACTAAGATATTCAGAGCACTGTAGATTAGGAATGTTTATATTCTATTCCTACTTGAGATTATCATTATGTAAAACGTTCTGCTGGGTGTGATAACTGATATGTAGAATTGCATCAGAGTTGCACTTTCTCTAGATTCCTTGGTGATTCAGAGCTAAGAGGGAAAACACTACATACTGATGGAGTAGAAAAAATTAAGAAGAATTATACATTTGAAGCAGTATCACAAATGTATCTTTTTAGGACCAAAATCCCAAATCAAAATGAAAATAAACCTATCCTGATCTATTAGCAACTAGAAAATCAGACTCTGCCAGATATTCTGTTCTTTTGGAAATGCATCAGTATATGACTATTCTTTAGGGACAGCTCTTCTCTTTGTATTCCTTTCCTGATGTAGATAGAAACACTCCCACCCCACTTTCTCATTTGTCCCTTCTGAACAGCTTGCAGTCATTGATAGCCACACTCCAGTTGTGGGAATCATCCCACCAGATTTCAATGATGGCAACTATATCACTGTTTTCTAGTAGCAATGTAGCATCCAGTGCCCCCTGTTTATTTCCCAAGCTGTGTGCATTGGTGTAGAGGCACTTCAGCTGGGGAGCTGGTCTTGTCATTTCCTTAAAGAATAACTCCTTAATTACAGTTAAAGATCTCCCTTGAATTTCACCAGCAGTCACTGCCTCATCATCATAGTTTTGTATGTGTTGCAGTGCTGTCAGCACCTTTCAAGGTCCTTCAAGGCCCCAATAGCATCCTGTCCCTCTAATCTACTATGCCTTCACAGAATTACAGAATCAGATAAACACTAAGATTGGAAAAGAACTTCAAGATCATCCAGTCCAACCATCACCAATAACTCTCACTAAACCATATCTCTCAACACAAACACCTCCATGGTCGATGACTCCACCACCTCCCTGGACAGCCCATTCCAGTGCCTGTCCACTTTCAGAAAAGCAGCATTTCCTAACGTCAAACTAAATCTCCCCTGGCGCAGCTTGAAGTCATTCCCTCTACTTCTATTACTAGTTACACGAGAGAAGAGGCCGACCCCCAGCTCACTACAACTTCCCTTCAGGTAGTCATAGAGAGCAATAAGGTCTCTCCTGAACCTCCTCTTCTCCAGACTGAACAATCCCAGCTCCTTCAGCTGCTCCTCATAAGGCATGTGCTCCAGGCCCCTCACCAGCTTTGCTGCCTTTCTTTGAACCCACTCCAGGGCCTCAAGGACTTTCTTGCATTGAGGAGCCCAAAACTAAACACAGTACTCAAACTGCAGCCTCACCAGAGCTGAGTACAGGGGGACAATCCAGTTCCTGCTAGCAACGCTGTTTCTGATGCAAGCCATGATGCCATTGGCCTTCTTGGCCACCCAGGCACACTGCTGGCTCACGTTCAGTTGAGCACCAATCAATACCCCCAGATCCATTTCCTTTACACAATCTTCCAGCCACTCTGTCCCAACCTTGGAGCATTGCCTGGGGTTGTTGGGGCTAAAGTGCAGGACCCAGCCTTTGGCCCTGTTGAACCTCGACACCTTATCATGGGAAGGCTCACTGTCTCCAATACCCCACTTCAGAACTAGTTTAAAACCCTCCCAATGAGCCCTGCTAGCACTTCTCCACACCCTTAGACCCTCCTCCCCCTTTGAGAAAGGCAAACCCCATCTGGTGTCCACACACCCAGTACCACATAGGCCATTTGGTAGTCAAGAAAAGTTCTGGGAACGGTATGACATGAAGCCAAGTATTTAAAGATATGATCCTTTGTTTCCATGTCCTTACCCAGCACAATAGACAGAGAAGAAAAGATGATCTGTGCATTTATTTCCTTTAGCCATCTCCCCAAGGCCCTAAAGTCCCTTTTGATCCACACATAGCTGCTTCATCTCTCCCTAGATGGAAAAGCAGTACGGGATTGTGGTTTAACAGCTGTAACAGGCTAGATAGTTTCCTGGTGACATCTCTCACCTGAGCCCCAAGAAGACAGCATCTCTAAGATGGTCTGTTCATATTGGGTGTTCAGTTCCCTGTAGGGAGGAATTGCCTACAACAAATACCCATCTCTTCTTCTTCAATGATGTAGTCTTAATGTTGGGGGAAGGCTTTTTGTGGTTTGGTTTCATTAATTTGTCTAGAATGAGTGCTGATTATCCTCCACATCAAGTAAACAACAACAGGGTGTCTGGAGAAAAAGCCATGCATAATACAAAATAAAGCTATGATCAAAAGGTGTGGGGCAATAATTGGTTTGTCTGGTGATTTAAGAACACTGCGTACCAGGTTCATCATGCCATTGATGTTACTGGAAATGCCAACAATTCATGAAAACAAAGTAGATACTCACTTTTAAGCTGTCCATAATTATAAATTCTAATTATCAGCCATATTCCTCAGATCAAGTTCGTTTGGCCACAAGCACTGTTTTACTTAAGTGATCTGGCTGTCACATTTTGGAGTTCTAAAACTGGCAGCAGAATCATGATGTAGATTTAAGTAAGGAAAGGGTAAAGGAAGGCACAAAGCAATCAGCAGTGTGAATGAGACCAGTGAAGAGGAACTGTCAACTGAGCCATTTCCATCCAAGCTGCAGTACACACATCCATCTCAGAGCTAACTCTAGTATTTTAGCTTTATCAGGTTAGAAAATCAGGAAAGACTTGTATATTTTAGGGAGCCTTATGCAAAGCTCAGCTGATCAAATTGAATCTAATTAACCACATACTTCACTAAGTTCTGCTGGGCTGAATCATCCCTGATGAGGCCTGAAAGCAGAAGAGCTTGTAGAGCTGCAGATTGGATTAGTGGCTTGTTAATAGTATTTGTTCGAAGCCAGTGTTTGTAGCTGGTATTTGTAACAAAATGAAGCCCACTTCCTGAGATTCAAAATAAATTAAGGAAAAAAAGAACAACAACAGAAGCTAAGCATTTACACTTACCTGTTCATCAGTCATGAAATCAACGCATTTATATACTTTAAAACCTTTGTCTGATTTATACAGAATAAAAGGCTTAAGCTTTATATGAGACATGCTTCTCAATCTCAACTACCTACCAAACAGTAAGTCACTTTCCTTTAAGCAAATCATCTTGAATTCTCTCCAGAAATATGGTCCTGCACACAAAGTTGCAAAGACCAACACTACTTCCTATTACAGCATGGAGAATGCTGTCACATCTGCAAGTAAGAGTTACAATGTGAAAAACACTGTTTCAAAGGCAACTGAACAAAACAAAATGTATGTAATCAAACTTGCACAAAAATACCAACTAGTCTAAGAAATACATGCTGTAAACCACCACTAGCAATAACAGAATACAGCTCCAGAAGTCAAGGTAAAATTAAGTTTTCATTTTGTTCCTTTTAATAATGGCAGAACCATTTTTAATTCTATTTAAAAGGCCAGAATGACTAAAAGGAAATAAAGTACTTTCCAGAGAAAACAAATGTGGGACATTTAATGATTATAAATGATTAATTTCAAGTTAGAGTAATTTTTACATCACTTATTGAGCTTAAACCATAAAAATTAGGTATTATTTTATAACACATGATGCATGAAAACCTTAGCACACCAAGCACTACTGAACTGATGTTTTTTCACACAACAAACATTGTGCAGAGAATATAAGGAGGAGGCAGTGCCACTCAAATACTGCAAACTGCACATACACATTTGGCTCTTTCAAATGTAAATAAGCTGGAGATTTTCCCAAATGATAAAAACAGGAGTTTGCAACAGTCATTGGGAATTTGCATCAAGAGAGAATGATGTACAATTTTTTTTTACCTGAGCAAACATCTGCATGTTTAGGGTTTCAAACTAGATCTGCTTTTCTAATTGCAATGATAGAAAGCTCAAGAAACTCTACTTTTCCTTTTGCAGCTACAGAAAAACAGGCACCCTCCCAGCCCAGAAAAGATATGACTAGCTATGGTCAGAAGAGCCAATTCAATGAGCTAATTCTAATGTGTTGTCAAAATTATGCTTAAAGAAGCAGCATGAAGCCTAAAAATAAATAAATAAAAGGAGGAAAGGCTGTAGAGAATACCAAGGAGGTATACTTAACAAAATAGGGGGACTTTGCAGAAGCAGCTTATGAAAAGATTTGAATTGCTGCTTATACTCAGCAGTTCTGGATTTGACTGGTCTGTTCCCAAATCACTTCATTTGATTTTTATTTTTTTTTTTGGCTAAAAATGACATGCCTGTCACATCAAACATGTGCCAAATTTTATCATCTTGTGAAATTAAACTGACAGCGCTCTAAAAGCACACACAAAAAAAAGGATTTTGCAAGTTACCTCCCCATCAGTACCTTAGTGAATGCCCATCCTGCTTCAATATGACAGATTGAATCACAGAATGATTAGGTTTGGAGAAGACCACTAAGAACATCAAGTCCAACCCAACCCACCTGTACTATGGGCACTAACTACAACCCTCAGTGCCACATCTCCATGGTTCTGGAACACCCCCAGGGATCGCCACTCCGCTACCTCAGTGATGTCCTATACTGACATCACTATAGGATGGAAGAGCATGTTACAGTTTTTACCCAAGGATGATCAGCAGTCAGTGAACTGGTAGAGGATATGGATTTCATTCCTAGATGTTAGTATTTCCTTTATCTTCTTAAGCCCAGTTTTTGCAAATAACGGAAAACGTGAGGCTCCAAATCCACACATCTTTCCTCCTAAGACTCAATGTTCAGTACCATAAAACTCAAAATTTAAATGCAAAGAGCTTAGCATTGGCCAAAACAAACACACTAAAGCTCACAACTGTAATGCACAAATGTGAATATTTTTTAAAAGCATCAATTGGGAAATCAGAAAAAAAAACCTGCTCAAATATATTCTTCTTTCTGACTCTATAATGCAGAGAAACTGAGATATCTCCAACATAGCAAGCACTGGATTTAATGCAGACAATACAGAGGAATTACCTTGGAAAGGTAATCAGGTTCATCTTCATCTGTGTCTACCAAACAACAACGTTAAATGACGTTAAATACAGGTTGGCTCATGAACCATAATAATCAGACAGGTTTTTTTTGTTTTGTTTTTGTTTTTTTTTGTTGTTGTTGGTTTTTTTTTAATTTAGTTTAGTTTAGTTTTTTTTTTTAAGAAAAGAAATCTACACAAGCCTTACATAAGCTAAAGTATTTATTTGATAGAAAACAAAACACTACTTAGACATCCTAACTCATAAAGGAATACTAAGATGAAAGAAGACATGGTCTTACAGAATAATATTAGCATCACATACTTGATTTAAATACTTCCGATTTTGCTTAACGGGCATTTGAACATCTGTTACTTTTTGCACAGTATAAATAAAAACCTAGATTATTTTAAAACACAAATCCAATAATTACTGGCTGTTGCTTAAAATATTTTCAAAATATTTTATGAAAACTGGAATTGAGTTCTGCAGAACTGAAGATACATTGCATAGGATATCCTATAGGTGAATGATAAATGGGCACAATTATTATAATGGATACAGTAAAGCCATTTTGTAGCAGTTTAATGAAAACTATTTTAAGACTATACTTATAAATAAGCTTAAGATTAACACTTAAATGACATCTAAATAAAATCAATGAAATGCATTTATTATGCTTAAAACTACTGCCAAATCATATAGTGGCTTAGGTTGGAAGAGATCTCAATGATCATCAGGTTACAACTCCTCTGCTGCAGGCAAAGTTGCCCATCACTAGATCAAGTACTAGATCATCTTGCCCAGGGCCCCACTAAACCTGGCTTTAGACACCCCCAAGGCATCCACAACCTCTCTAGGCAGCCTGTTCCAGGACCTCATCACCCTCTCAGTGAAAAACTTCCCACTGACATCAAATTTAAATCTTTCCTCCTTTAGTTTAAAACCATTCTCCTTTATCCTGTCAACCTTAATCAAGCTGTAGTGTAACATACAGAAATTCCTTTGGTTTGGAGGGAGAATCACAAAACCAAAGAGTTGCACAGATTGGAAGGAACCTCAAGAGATCATGGAGTCCAAACCCCCTGCTGAATCAGGTACCCTACAATAGGTTGCACAGGTAAGCATTCAGACAGATCTTGAATATCTCAAAGAAGGAGACTCCACAACATCTCTGGGCAACCTGTTCCAGTGCTATGTCACCTTTACTGAAAAGAAGTTCTGCATGTTTGTATGGAACTCCCCATACTCAAGTTTTAGGCCATTACTCCTTATCACTGCAAACCACCAAGAAGAGCCTGGCCTTGTCCATTTGCCTCCCATGTCCCTTTAGATAAACCTTTATAAATATTTATCAGATCCCCAAGTCTAGGGTTTAGTGCTTGCATTTTCTTTATAATCGTGCTGTTGAATATAGATGAGCTTATTTACTGAGTGTGAGGGAGCAGAAAGTGATTTTGAAAAACAATTTCTGCTATTCAGAGGCTTAAATTAAACTGGACTGCTCTTGTTTTGCAGCTTTTAATCTTAATCAAAATCAAGTTTGGTTGGAAAATTTCAACTTGTTACTCTGAGGTATTTTTAAACTGAGGTTTGATAGCTTGTGACATGATCAAGATTACCGACCTCTCCTGAGACTCGTTACACTCCGGTCTTAATTTGATCAAATGAAATGCAATATTTGGGCTGATAATTCCAATTATATAGAGATATTCAAGTGTACAATCAATGAATATACAGATGATATAATACATTCAAGAGCTTGGCTTATGTAATTAATATACTAGAGCAGGAAAGGGCACTTACCCTATTCTGGGCTCATGTAGGAAACTCTGGTAGTCAGCTCTTAAATGGGTCTAGGAGAGGTGCAGCCAAGCACCTTCACCTGTGCTCCCGTGGCTGACTCACTGTTCACCTCAGGTGATCAATCAGAGGTTCACTCTGTGATTCAGCAGTTCCCATACACTCCGCCCCTTCACAGCGTGAACCAATGATTAGGTTGACTAAAGGATAAGTTTTTTCTAATACAGAGATCCAATATACCGCACTGCTTATACAATTTCATTGCGACGCATGTTGGTAAAATTCAAGATGAGTGACGATAGGTGAACGTTGATATTCTTTTATGGGCCAGTGCTCGATGATGTTACTGGAGGCATACAGTTGTGAGGTGCAGGTCTGTCCTATGTTCCATCAGTCCCATGCAGACCATCACTGCGTGTTGCACACGATTCAGTGTTACTGACAGTAACACTGGAACGCTTTGATGACATTTTGTTCCTTCCAGTGATCCTGAATGCTCAAAGACTCACAGGGAGAAATGCAGATGTTTCAGAGGTACTAAGAGGGGAAGTTCTGCTCTCCAGGGCAAGATACAGGCTGTATTTCTATCCTGGGTCAACACTTCTGCTTGTACTGGGGCACGTCCTGGCTGCCCATACCACACCTTCTGGCTTGATGTCTGCGGCTGCATAATAATATCCGGCACCAGAGTAGGTGTCCTGATCTGCAATAGGAACATGATGGGGGTCCCTTTAGCAGTGAAAATCCGATTGTTGACCACAATATCAGTAGGCCATGTACCTATTACTGGAGGGACTACTGAGCCTCCCACCTCCAACAATCTCCCACAAGGTGCAAGTAGGCCACACCACTTGGGTCCTACCTGCACCTTCAAAGGCCATTTTATTCTACGGGAGCCTGGATCTAAATTCTCAGGGGCAGGAGCAGAATATTATTTTCATTACCAACCTGGGGTCTTACCTAATGATCAGTGTCTGTAATTTGGATCCCAAGCGAGGTGGCCCATGTTGTATGAAACATTCTGAGGGCACTGGGTCTGCCATCTCAGGGTCTTTCATTCAGGTCCCACAAGGTTTCGTACAGTCTTTTCATCCACCCCTGCAGGGACTGGGAGTCTGTCTTCAGGGCAGACTTAAGAATGCCATTATAACGTTCTATGAGGCCTGCCCCCGTTGGATTATATGGCAGGTGGAATCGCCATTCAGTGTTATTTTCTTCTGCCCAGCGCTGTATCGTTGCACCAGTAGAATGAGTTCGTTGGTTGCTCTTGATAGCTTCAGGCGTCCCGTAGGCAGACATCAGTTTAGTGAGTGCCTTGATGGTATAAGCCTGGTTTGCTTTTGGTACTGGATAGGCCTGCAGTGTTGATGCAGGTCAGGGCGTATCTTGACCCCTCAAAATGAGGAAGGGGCCCACAGTGTAATCGACCTGCCATCACTGTAGAGGATTGTGTCCTCTAACAAGATGGGCTGTTGTTTCGGGCAACGATCTCAATCTCGTCTTGGAGCAAGCGTCACAATCCCGGCTTGCCCGGACGATGTCAGGTGGCTGTATGGGCAGCCCCCATGCTTTAGCAGCTGCCTACATTGTCTTTTGTTCTGCGTGCCGTAGCTTCTGATGTAACCAATGGGTGATGTTCTCAGATGGTGAACCCTCACTCAATCCATCAAACTTGGCCCAGAGCATCAGCTTCATCATTTCCCAGTGACTGTAGGGGTTGATGATCAGAAATATGGTAGACATGTACAGTCTCTGTGTTTGACTGTATTACATATGTCTAACCACATGTCCTTGCCCGAGATCGGCCGGGCATGGATAGTCCATTCCTGGGTGGCCCACTGTACAATCCAAAGAGTGAGCCCCAGTACACAGCCCAACTATCTGTACAGATATTCAGGATACCACCACTGGGTTTCTTGGTTATAACCATCCACACGGCTCACAGTTCTGCCCATTGGCTGCTCTGAACATCCCCCTTGTCAAACCAGATTGTCTCACAGAATCACAGAATTGTAGGGGTTGCAAGACACCTCTAGAGATTATCAAGTCCAACCCCCCTGCCAAAGCAGGTTCCCTACACCAGGTCGCACAGGTAGGCGTCCAGGCGAGTCTTGAATGTCTCCAGAGAAGGAGACTCCACAACCCCCCTGGGCAGCCTGTTCCAGTGCTCCGTCACCCTCACCGTTAAAAAGTTCTTGCACACATTCGTGTGGAGCTTCCTATGCTCCAGCTTATGTCCATTTCCCCTTGTCCTATCTCCACGTACCACTGAAAAGAGACTGGCCTCACCACTATGGCCCCCACAGCTCAGATATTTGTAAACTTGGATTAGAGCCCCCCTCAGTCATCTTTTCTCAAGGCTAAATAGACCCAGTTCACTTAGCCTTTCTTCATAGGGAAGATGCTCCAGGCCCTTCACCATCTTTGTGTCCCTCCACTGGACTCTTTCCAAGAGGTCCCTGTCTTTTTTGTACTAGGGAGCCCAGAACTGGACACAGTACTCCAGGTGAGGCATTACCAGGGCAGAGTAGAGGGGGAGGATCACCTCCCTCGACCTGCTGGCCACGCTCTTTTTAATGCACCCCAGAATGCCATTGGCCTTTTTGGCTACAAGGGCACATTGCTGGCTCATGGCCAACCTGTCATCCACCAGGACGCCCAGGTCCCTCTCTGCAGAGCTCCTCTTCAGCAGCTCATCCCCCAACCTGTACTGGTGCATGCAATTATTCCTCCCTAGATGCAAGACTCTACACTTGCTTTTGTCGAACCTCATCCGGTTTCTTACTGCCCAGCTCTCCAGCCTGTCTAGGTCTCGTTGAATGGCAGCACAGCCTTCAGGCATGTCAGCCAATCCTCCCGACTTTGTATCATCAGCAAACTTGCTGAGGGTGGCTGCTATCCCTTCATCAAGATCACTGATGAAGATATTGAACAAGACCAAACCCAGCACAGACTTCTGGGGGACACCACTGGTTACAGGTCTCCAGCCAGACTCTGCACCACCAACGATGACCCTCTGTGCTCTGCCAGTCAGCCAGTTCTCAACCCACCTCACTGTCCACTCATCTATCCCACACTTCCTCAGCTTTGTTATAAGGATGTTGTGGGACACAGTATCAAATGCCTTTCTAAAATCAAGGTAGACTACATCTACCACTCTTCCCCCATCCACCCAGCATGTGACAACATCATAGAAGGCCACCAGGTTGGTTGAGCACAACCTCTCCTTGGTGAACCCGTGCTGGCTACTCCTGATAACCTCCTTTTCTTTCAGTTGTCTGGAGATGACATCCAGCACAAGCTGTTTCATCACCTTTTCAGGGACAGAGGTGAGGCTGACAGGCCTATAATTACCCAGGTCTTCCTTTTTGCCCTTTTTGAAGACTGGAGTGACACTGGCTATCCTCCAGTCTTCAAGGACCTCCCCCATTATCCAAGACCTCTCAAAGATGATGGAGAGCAGTTCAGCAATGACCTCCGCCAGCTTCCTCAGCACAAAAGGATGCACCCCATCAGGTCCCATGGATTTGTGGACCCTAGTACTGCCTAGGCGCTCACGGACCACCTCTTTCCTGACTAAAAGGAAGTCTCCCATTCCCTGGACCCTCTCACTAACCTCCAGGCTATGGGAAACCTGAGGGAGAGCCTTTACACTGAAGACAGAAGTAAAGAAGGCATTCAGTATCTCTGCTTTCTCAGCATCCCCCGTTACCAGAACAACCCCTTCACTTAGTAAGGGGCCCTCTATAGTTTTCCTTTTGCTGTTAACATATTTTAAAAAGCCTTTTTTATTATCCTTTATCACTTTAGCCAGATTCAATTCCAGGTGGGCTTTAGCCTTCCTCGTTGCATTCTGTAGGCCCTGTCTACATTCCTATATTCTTCCCAAGTGGTCAGACCCTTTTTCCACATTTCATGAACTTTCTTTCCTTTGAGCTTGTGCATAAGATCCTTGCTCATCCACACAGGTCTCTTGCCATCTTTTCCCAATTTCTTGCTCACAGGGATGCACTGATCCTGAGCTTAGAAGAAGACCTGTTTAAATGCTGACCAGCTCTCAGAGCCCCCCTTTCCTTCTAACACCCAAGCCCACGGGATAGCTCTAAGTAGGTCCCAGAAGAGATCAAAGTTGGCTTTCCTGAAGTCCAAGGTAGCAATCCTTCTTTTTGCTTTGCTTCTTCCACTCAGGGTCTTGAACTCCACCATCTCATGATCCCAAGCCAAGCTGCCCCCAACCTTTACTTCCTTGACAAGTCCTTCCTTGTTGGTGAGAATAAGGTTCAGTAACGCCCCTCCCTGCGTTGGTTCCTCCACCACCTGCATCAGAAAGTTGTCTTCAATGCACTGCAAGAATCATCTGGACTGCGCGTGCCTGGCCACGTTGGTCATCCAGTAAATATCCGGATAATTGAAGTCCCCTATAAGCACCAGTGCCTGAGAACGTGACACTACATCCAGTTGCTTATGGAAGGCCTCATCAACCTCCTCATCCTGATCAGGGGGTCTGCAGTACAGACCTGTGTCTCAGTGGAAGGATGGTATGCTATTGCTCTCCTCTTGCTCAGGTTGCACTTGCTGGACCCATCTGTTTACCAGGTATATTTAGGGAGAGGATATTTTCCCTCCTGAACAGGACTCTTCTCTGGCAGAGTGACCAGTGTTCCTTTTGGTGCACCACTGTGATACATCACCAGGCCTAGCATCTTCTGAAGTTCTTCTTACAAGGATGATGAAGACAGACTAACCCCCAGTACAAAAAAGACAGGGAGCTGTTGGAGAGGGTCCAGAGGAGGGTCACAAAGATGATCAGGGGACTGGAACACCTTCCCTGTGAAGACATGCTGAGGGAGCTGTGGTTGTTCAGGCTGGAGAAAAGAAGGCTGCAAGGAGACCTCATTGCAGCCTTCCAACACCTAAAGGGAGCTTACAAATAGGAGGGGAATCAACTCCTTGATTGATAACTGGTTGATACACCTTGGTTGATAACTGCAGGACAAGGGGAAACGGTTTGGAGGGAGGGGAGATCTAGGTTTGACACGAGGGGAAAATTCTTTACAGAGAGAGAGGGGAGATAATGGAACAGGCTTCTCAGAGAGGTTGCGGATGCCCCATCCCTGGAGGTGTTCAAGGCTGGATTAGATGGGGCCTGGGCAGTCTGGTCTGGTATTAAATGGGGAGGTTGGTGGCCCTGCATGTGGCAGGGGGATTGGAAATTCATGATCCTTGAGGTCCCTTCCAACCCTGGCCATTCTGTGTTTCAGCTGAGGTAGGCAACCCATCGTGCCACTGTTTGTGCTTGAGCCACCCCTGTCTTAGGAAGGTGAGTCAGATCTTTCACCCACCCTTGAATCGGCAGAAAGGTCTTAACTATGACTTCAGCCATTTGAGTTATTGACTCCACTGCCTGTAATGCAGAATAGACAGCCAATTACTGTTTTCCAATCATACTGTATCTTTGTTCTGCTCCACGCCAGACCTGAGACCAGAGACCAATAGGGGTCTGAACAGAACTCTGGTGCTGCCATAGGCCCCAACCAAAGCCATCTTGAGTAATGTGATCATCCAACTCAGCTGGGAGGATAGGATCAAATATACCCAATGCCTGAGCTTGTTTAACTGCCAGGTTTGCCTGTTGGAAAGCGTCCTGTTCTGTTTTCCCCCAATCCCCAATAGCTGCCCCTTTTTGTGAGTCTGTACAGTGGTCTTAACAGCTGTGCTCGGTGAGGTATAAAGGAACGCCAGTAACCCAATATACCTAGAAACTCTTGCAGCTGCTTCAATGTTGTAGGGACTAGGAACACTTGAACCTTATCTATGACAGCACTGGGTAGTACTTTGGTCTTTCCTGACCAAACTACCCCCAGGAATTTTACAGACAAGCCCAGACCTTGCACCTTTTGAAGATTTATAGCCCACCCCCTCTGTTGCAAATAGTCAGTTTGTCTCCATCAAATTTGGTCAGATCTCTGTAGATAATTGATGTTTCTGCTCCAGTATCAACAAGTGCCATAACTCTCTGGATGTTTTTCCAGGACCAGAATATTGTCAACTTTACATAGGGCCTCCAGTCCCTTCTGGAGGCCCTAGAGGGACTAACATCCCTCATCACGCCATGAACTGAGCCAAAGTCAAGTCTTTTGCTTCAGGTGGCTCAAGCGTTGTAGCCCAAGACACCTAAGGGGGCTTCCTTTTTTATTGGAAACAATGAAATCCTCTAAGTTCCACATCGTCATTGGTACTCTTTCTATAACTCTTACCCTTGATTTCTTAGGGTAATTTTGCAATTTCTGATTGTTCTTCATCTGTTTCCACAGCTGAAGGAGGATGTGATTGGGCTGGCAGTTGATTTTTGCAAATTGGACCCCAGCCCAAATGAAATCATTAAACATTTGTTTTTGCAAGACCCTTACAGGCCTTGACTGAGGATTCAGCACAGGTGGCCTCTTGGTTTTAAACTACTGGAAGCACCTCTGCTTCTTCTACTACTCAAATGTTGTGCCTATTGCACAGACGCTCTTTCTCCCCTAGATCAGCTACTAACTGGGCAGCCTGTTGAATCACAGCCTCCGAGGCCACCAGGGTGTTTAATATTGAAACTAAAGGTCCTATATAGGTGAGAAGGGGCCTGTTGTAAGATTAAATCTCGCATACCTGCCGAAAACTTCACCATATCTGGGCTATCAAATGAGTCCTCCTATATCGCTTCTCTTATGCCCAGTTCACAAATACAATTTTGGAGGTCCTCAATGGAGACCATAATCCTGTGTTTAATGGAGTATCTGATTTGTTCAGCCAAACCATTCGGCATGCTGCCATTAACCAGTCTATTATTTAATGGTTCTCACTGTTATACTGAACAGCAGCATACAGTCTCTGCCTTAGGGCATGATGTACCATCATGATGGCCAATTCTGATACTTCCGGCCCATTAACCATGACGCCTTCCGCTTGTGAATCCCATAATCTAAGTAGCCATGTGGGTGCACTCTCTTTCAGCCTCTGCTGAAATCGCTGCAATATATCCATTACTTCTCTTGCTGTATATGGCCTAGCCATTACGTGTATATGTTTGGGCAGGGGGCCATTGGTCAGGGGGCACCCCTACTTACCTATCTTGTACTTTCTTTGTCTTTCAGGTTATAATAGGATGGAGTTCCAAGGAATCCACCAGAAGTGAAACCTCTAGATCTGACTTAGAGTTTTTGTTTTCCTCTTCAACCAGGTCCGTTACTTCAGAGGTGCAGTTATTATCTACTGAAATATTGCAGACCTAATCTATCAGGGAATGTAAAGTTGATCTTTTCCCTGTTAATACATTAAGTTCCTTTTCCAGTTATTCAATACAATCCTTTAATAGCTGATTTTCAGTTTCTAAGGCGTCAGCTCTTATCCCAGCTTGATTTAAGGCATTTAACAGTGGCCATGCCACTGTGGAGGCAGCTAACTACCTTTCTTTTGTAGTTAGGATGTCTCTATCTAATCCTTGAAAGTATTCCATCATGCAGAATGGGGAAGTATTCCCCACAGTACACAGGGCATCCCATTTCTCAACTATAGTTGCTAATTGGTAATAAGGAGAACCCAGAAACCCTGGGATCTGTCCAGGGATCATTTTACCTAAGGGGATGACGTTCTCCCTTCTGACCCATTTATAGCAATTCCACAGAAAGGACATGATATAAAAGTATATTTGGCCTTTCTGGCTTGCCAAGTGTACAATCAATGAATATACAGACGTTATAGTATAGCAGAGAGCTTGGCTATGTAGTTATTACACCAAAGCAGAAAACAGAAAAGATAGGGATGCTTACCCATATTCTGGGCTTGCTTAGGAAACTTCAGTGGAGTGGATCTCCAGAAGAGATCCTCTCCTACTGGCAGTCAGCTCTTAAATGGGTCTAGGAGAGGTGGAGCCAGGCTCCACCCCTTCCAGCAGCACAGGTGAATTGCCTTCACCTGTGCTCCCATGGCTGACTCACTGCTTACCTCAAGTGATCAGAGTGCTAAATCATGGTTCAGGCCATGGTTTAGCAGTTTCCATACAGAGGATGATTGTATTCCAGGTGCTACATAACTTTATCAAGCAACATTCTAAATAAATAACCCACGTGTATGTTAATGCCATACATACGCTTCAAAATTCTTATGCTCTTCAGCATTCTGTGGTGCTTTCACAGACAAAAAAATTGTCTGGTATTAAATTTATCAAGTAACATTTTGTATTTTTTTTTTTTTTTTTAAACGATATATAGCATTGCTGCTCCCTTTTCAGTGATCTTCCCACAAAGTGATTTTAACATCAGTGTACTAAAAGCCAACTTTTCCACTCGTCTGCATAACATGAGTAAATTAGATCTGAACATTTCCCTGCTCTGCAAAATTTGCGCTAGCTTCAGGGAAAGTTTAACATCGATAAAATTTCATCCACACTTAAAGTTCTCTGGAGTATGGCTGCAAACTGCCTTGCTTTTGAGATTTCCAACACAGGGAAGCAGTGATCTGGATAACACCAAGATTCACAAAATTCTCTTCACAAGTTCAAGAGCCAAAGATTTTAACCAGGATTCAGTGCTGCCCACATTGCCTGTTGAAGCTGCAATGGATATCATTGAGAGCTGTCTGTGCAAAGGACAGAATACAGCTGTTTTAAATTCTGTTAATCAAGATACTCTCTAATACTTCATGCATTGCTGCCTTCCTGAAATAAGTGAAATAATTTTGCTAATTCGTTAATGCCAAATATACCAGTCATACAAGCTGAACAATGAGATGAAATGGAACATCAGACTAACCCAGCACCTCCAAGACCCGAAGGGCCTGAACAATGTGATCTTTAGAAAAGCTTATTTTAACCGCTATCATGTTATGCAGTATCAATAAGCAGGAGCTCTAATTGCTGATACTCATGTCCTACAAAAAGAAATGAAGGCACAGATGGGAAATTACTCTCTTCTCTGCAGATATATTGAGAGAAATGACAAATGAAAAAGATTAAACTTCAGGGATAAAAATTCTGTTGCACAGTCTTGATGCTAAACAAGTACAACAAAAAGAATGCAAATATTTCGGAATTTCAGAGTTAATGAAGGAGGATAACAAAAATGAGAGCACTTGGAAAACTGAGTAAAGACATCAGAAGGACTCCAGAAGGTTACGAAAAGAACACTGCTATGACTTTCAGTGCTACAGCTAATTTAAAAGACAACATAAAAACAATATGGGACAAACTCCGAACAGGCAGCCAAGGCATCGTGACTAAGCACAGGATGAAAAGAGAGCCCTAATAGGTGCATATCTCATTTTCTCATCTGCATATTGATGAAAGGTATTTTACCTCAATTACACTCAAACATTTTTAAGTTCATGGATGTGAATCAGATTCATATAATCAAAGAATGGCTCAGGTTGGAAGGGACCTCAAGGATCATCAAGCTTAGACCCCTCTGCCACAGGCAAGGCCACCAACCTTCATATGTAATACTAGACCAAGCTGTCCAGTGTCCCATCCAACCTGGCCTTCAGTAGGAAGGATTTCTTAAATCCTGAACACAGACTTAAAGAATGAAATATGAAATACGACTGTCTCTGGGAAAGAGAGGTCCAGACTTAGCAGATCTATTATTACTCCTTAATTGATGTTAAAATTCTGATTATTATTCACCAGCTACTGAAAAAAAAAGCATCCTACACATTTGGGTCTAAAGACCAGAAAACAGAACTTTCAGAAATCAAAGCTTGGCCTACTATATGTATTACATGCATACAATATAGTTACAGCTACTACATTATATCACTACAAATATATCTCACTCACTCTTACTGAGCTAAGAGCCACCTCCACTTTATTTACGTTTTCCTTGACAGTGCTGATGTCTCTGTTTCTTGTAGATGTTTTTTTCTGAATTGGAGAACCAGTGCAATATGGAAAGAGGAAACTAGGCTTAACTCACCTTTCATCTGCATGGGAACAGACTTTTATACTTAGAAAATTCACAAGTTAAGAGTTAAATTTATCTACAGATTATTAAGAGAGAAGAATTACAATTCCTCCTTTACAGAATGGTGTCAAGACTCAAAGCCTTAAAGTTTTATTTCTACTTTACTACAGGAGTTCATTTTTTTCCTCCACCATAATTCAATGCAATTCAATTGAATTCACCCTACAGGGCATAAAATTCCCAACAGATTAGGTGGGACTTCAAACTGCCTTGACTTCACCTTTTATTAGTGCAGCTAAGCACAGAAAGATTAAGCAGAATTTTCTTTAAGGATGATTTACTCGACACTAAAGCTATAACCACAATTTATACATGAATACAGCAAAACTATTGTTTACAAGGTAGTTATTCGAAACTTCTTCTTAGGAGAAAGAACACATTGCTGGAAGTCACAGCCAAATTCATTTTCAACTACTGGTTTACTTTGTACTGACTGTACTCCTTTGTCCTGTATGTAATTCATGTTCTATCACAGCTTAAACAGCCAAGAAATACACTGCCTGATATAAACCACTGTACCAACTTAATAAATACATCAATTGTTGTAAATAGTATACATAACTAGTGTAATAGTATACACTAGTATACTACTAATAGTATACATAACAGATTAGTATAGTTTAATATAGGCATACACATATAATTTGAACTTGTCCACAGATAATACAATAAACTGTAGTTGTATCTTCTCCAATCACATGTAGTAAAGTAGTTAAAATATATGTGTTTAATAACATCATTTTTAAGTAAAGCCTAACATGAGGCACCTATAGCATTCATGTGATATAGCCAAAGAGCATTTTGCTACCTCTCCCATATAGCTAATTACACCATTTATTAATTTTAGGGAAAAATACGCTAACTCACTTATCTCAAGGAAATTACATGCACATCTGCTGGAAGTCTTACAGGTTGCTTCTGGTATTGGAGGAAGAGACCTCTAACAAAGAAGAATTTATACACAGTCACTACGCACTTCATACAGCACTTTTTTTCCCTCCACATCAGGATTATTTTTGTTGTTTTAGTTGGCAAATTTTGCTGTTAAAGCTTTGAATAGCCTGAAAATTGCCTTTTCTGTACACTGTCCTCTCTTCATATGCTATACCACAGCTGCAACATTCAGCTGGAAAGCTGTTGTCTATTCCTATCTCTGAGTTGCCAAGCTGAATGGCAGTCAGGCACATGCTGAAAGGACAGAACTAAATGGGGAATTATTTTTACAGTCACAAGAGAGTCTGAGATTGCTACATTCAATACTTGTCAATACAAACAGAGGGTAAGTGTAGTATTTGGAAAAAAAAAAAAAAAAAAAAAGGCAAGAGTAGCTGTGGAAGGAATTCCATTTACATTGCACCTCTATCCATTTGTGTGAATACAGAACTTTCAGAATTATATAGAAACACTATCTATTAAATTTACACCATATCTACTTAAAAACAGATTTACTAAAAACATTCAGTGATTGGAAGCAGGGCATAGATAAACAGTATATCGTCAAAAATCACTCCATTATTTTTGTTAATTTTATTATCAAAGTATGAGGTCCTTATTGCAAACTCCAATAACTACTGAAATTCTGGGAAAGCTTAACAGACTTTTAAGGATTAGCTATTCAGTAGGTGTAACTCCTTTCCCTCACACTAGCTGATGCACAGAAGGATGATGAAGTGCTCTCAAATCAAATTTCTCCCAAGCCACATTTCGTTGCCTAAATAATGATAAGAATGCTGGAGCTTTTGATTTCCAGGCCACCCTAGGGCCGTATTTCTTTAATCACAAGTACTGCTCTGTACTTCCTCCTAAAATATATGCAAAATAAACAGTGCCTAAAATCTGTTCTTACCTCTTTCTTACCTCTGGAGCATCTTGTAGGATGACAATACAAAAATGAAAATATTTCAGGTAATTTGATTAAATTAAAAAAAGCAAAAAACAGATGAATTGCATCGGAGTCAGTGAACTCTTTCTGACCTCCACAATTCTGTGATTCTGTCTTTGCTACCGAACTCCTAAAAAAGCTAATCCTTTTACTTTTTTTTTTTTCCCCATTTTTCCATTCCATAATTTGAAACATTCGTAGAAAGTGTTGAAAGGTTTTGTAGTTCCATTTAGAGCATCTAGACATTAATTGTTTCCATAGAAAAGAAAGTTCCTTTTCTCTTTCCTCAAGTGAAACTTTTTGATTTATTGAGGTCCTTTTTAATGCTATAAACTAAAAGCAGATGAGTAATACAAATTGGACTCAGTTCTTTTTGAATAATCCTAGGAACATCTGTACACTGGTCAAATCATACACAAGAAGAATATAAAGACAGGAGAGAAAACACAGGTAAGATAGAATGGAAAAGACATCAATTGAAGGCTTTAGAAACCCATTTGCCTGGTGTATTTTCCTTCCCATCTAAATCAAGACTTTCAGTTTAATCATTACTTTACCTCCAAGTTCAATTTTCAGTGTTATTTCTTTTTCTTTTTGAGAAGCACTAACCACACAAATGCCCCAAATAACACTAATACAGAAACTGCTCGGTCAGTGAATCACAACACATTTATTCATCCTCTCTATTCTGTAATCAAAGTACTTCCCTGAAAACAGAGAATCACAATGTGGCAGGATAGAGAGGTATAGACAAAAAGTACTCCTCAAGCATTTATGATCTTATGAATACCAACTTACCTACATACCTTTCCTGAGCGTTTATCCATTCTCCAAGCATTTTACAAGCTATTTAAGAAAAATCATGACCTTCTTGTAGCATAGTACCTAGAGAACCCAGTCAGGCTGAATCTGCATTCAGTACCCAACAATGAATAGAAGAAGCTACACAACTGCTTTTTGTTTTCCCTTCTCATGGGTTTTCTTGGACTAAGTTCGGAAGTGATTCATGGCAGACTATGTACAACTGCTAGTGAAGTACAATAAAGGGTACTAGTGAGTCGAAAGAAGATAGCCCACACAAATCCTGTATACAGAATTCAATTTCATGAAAGACTACTAAGTTAGTAATAAGGCAAATAGTAAACAACTCTGAAAGGAATGGTCAAACAACCAGTTAAAAACCCAAACATATCTGGAATCTGTTCAAATACAGTATATCAGAAATTCCCAAAGCCCTAACTAAATCTATAAAACTAAGAACATCAAAGGAAACAATTCAGAAAAACATGCTGAGAGGAAAAGATCATGAAAAGCTATTAAAAAAAATCAAGTTAAACAAAGAGTGATGTAAGAAGGAATTTGACAGTAAATTCAACAGTATCAGCTGCAGAGGTGTTTGTTATCAGGTAACAACCTACAAAAATTAACCAGTATATAAGCATACACTATAGGGCATAGGCAGGAATAAGTCCTTGAACTCCACAATTCCAGTGACTGCAGATGATGTGAAAAGTGAGGCAGGCTTGCATGCTCTATGAGAATAGCATTTGTTATCACCATTGTTACAGGTAATACTGATGCACTTCAGTACTCCTCTCTTACTTCATTTTGGAGGTCCCGGATTATTCTGCTCTTCCTTTCCATTTCTGTCTTCAAAAAATTAATCTATAAGTTGAATAAAAATACTGAGTGAGTTTCTGAAACTTAGCTGAGCACCACCTTAAGCTTATTTTTTTTCTTTTAACTTTATTCATAGCTTAAAAAAAATAAACCATCCCTAGTAACAACATATCTTGGAAAACTATTGTTTTAAACCAGACTGGTATAGGTCATCACTTTGTGTTTCATGATTAACCTATAAGTGGATACCATGATATTTATTGGGAAACTTAGAATTGAGGAAAGAAAATCACTATGCATAAAACCCCTCATTTGACTTTCGTGCTAGTAGATATAGCTTTCTTTGTAATCAAGTCCATGGAGATCTTCAGAGAACTAAGGATTTTTTTAACAGTAGGTTACTAACAGTCATTAGTCCTAATGAGAACAGATCCAAGCTCCACATCAGGATAATTTATTAGAGTATTGTTCTTCCTTAGTCCTAATTCAAAAGAACATCAATGCTCCCTCAAAACGTATCAGCTCTAAATCTGGATGAAGATACGGCACTGAATTTATTGACTGTGCTCTCTATACATTTGTATAATCAGTGAATGCACAGACATTATAATTATGGAATATACCAGAGAGTTTGGCTAAGCAGGTTACTGTACAATAGAGAATGGATAGAATACTTACTCATGTCCTGGGCTCGCCGCAAAACTCCAGAGGAGAGGATCTCCAGAAGAGATCATCCCCCACTCGTAGTCAGCTCTTAAATGGGTCTAGGAGAGGTGCAGCTAGGCTCCACCCCTTCCAGTAGCACAGGTGAATTGCCTTCACCTGTGCTCCCATGGCTGACTCATTGCTCACCTCAGATGATCAATCAGAGGTTCAGGCTATGATTCAGCATTTCCCATACAACATTGCTTGTAAATATCAGCTAGGTGAAGAGACAGTGAATGTGGCCAGCAACTTGCATGATTATCTTCACCAGTCCTCACATAATAATGGACGATAATATTGTTTCAGAATCTCAAGTTGAGAAGTACAATCAGAAAGCAAATAACAGGGCACAAACCCCCTTTCAAGTGTACAAATTCTGCTTTCAGCCTCCAAATCCTGATATATATGAATAGGCTTTTGGGTTTTCCTCTACCAAAGGCATGCGAGCTAAAAAATTTAACTATGAAACTCTCTACATCTTTCTCACTTTCTACTCACTTTTTGTTCTTGTTTGACATTCAACTCTTTTCTAGTGTTGGCTTTCTTTAATTACTATCTAGCTAATTATGAAAACACAATGAAAATGTATTGGTGTTCTAAGGCTGAACTCTACAATGCTAAGCAAGGACACTGCTTCTGTCTCCTGGAGACAGACATTCAAGGTACACAGAGCTTTGTGTGCTTCAGAGCTCATTACGTTTATTAAAGGCAACAGCTTCCATCCAGTAGCCTTTGCTCAACAGCAGAATGTGACCTTGAAATGCTGAAATTAGATTTTCCCCCACTGAAATATAGAATGCTTTAGCAGATGGCTGTGATCTAATTCTGAGAGACAGACAATAGTTAGTTACTCATCGCAGAGCAAGGACAGACTAATACCAACACAAAGTCATTACTGCACAGTCAAAGCTCATCTGTACACTTATTTGCTTACCTGCAGACACCTTTTACATTGCCTAGGACTAAGGCAGGAATTAAGATGGGACTGAAATACCTTTACTGGCATATCTGTAATACCACTGTTAATATCCATTAACTCTAGTACAGTCAGTATTAATCTTCATAGTCTAATTTTCAAGTTACACCATAGGAATTGACTCTGAAAGCCAAGAGAATAGGAAGCTATATACACAAGAAATATTCTATCTTTTGATAAAGTGAGAAAATAATCCACAACCTGTTCAATATTTCTGAAAGCAAAGCCAAACACAGTTTATGCCTGCTAGGATTCCTTAGGTGAATTCAAATTTAAATTGCAATTTGTGAATTAATAAAAAACATTTTTGTCATAGAGACATGTATGACTTTGTCATAAAAACTATTAGCAAATAATATATTTTGAAGTGAAATGGACATCTCATCTTTTTATGAATTAGTGGTGGTAAGAGATCTGGCAATAGATTTCTCACAATTCAATCCTACATGTTCTGTTTGTGTTGTATTACTAAGAAGGTCCTAGTGATATCCAATTAACCATATCATTTTTGCTTAGTTTTTAACGTCATGCACAATGAGTTACTTAATTCTAAGTTTTCATAGCAAGCACTAAGCAACTAGGAAAAAAGATTTTACACAGGTGTATTTTCTCCTCTATTTTGACAAATTGGACAATAATACACTGTTAAACTGTCACTGCGTCTTTCTTAAAAACTGTTAGTGTGATATAAAACAGCAGCAGGAACAAAATGAAAAAGGCATTCTAAACTTAGCCTACCTACCCTACTTTCCCTATTTATTTCCCACCCCCTCCCTGTTTCTTTGGTAATTTCTCATCTTCATTAGAAAAAACTAGTCCAGCTGGTTCTATACACTCTGATTGAAATTAATGGGAAAGAGCTTTAAGTAGTGGTTCCTTTTCACATATAAATAAAGCAATGGTTTAACTTTTTTTAAGAAATACATTCACTGCAAAGCAACCTATTATAAACTACTACTACTTTGGTATTTAGTACTAAAAAGTTTTACCAACTTTTAGTGATTGCTAAAGGAGACAGCAGGTTATTCCTGAATGTTTTATATACGTATTATACACCTAAATCCAGTATAGTACTCCTAACAAACTTCATTTTAGAAACACCTTTTGGCAGACAAATAATCCACAGTTGCAAGCTGGCTAGTAGACCAAAAAAGATCTTCACAATTCTAAGCCTTCTGGAAGACTACTTGACCTTGAACTTTGCAACACAGGGCCACTGAAAAATTCAAGCCATCCTCATCAAAATAGTTTTCCTCTGCACTTCTAATCATCTTGCACAGATTGGAGGTAGAACAAGAGATATGAATTTATCATAATCCTGCCATATAACTCATCCCAAAATAAACTGATGCTCTTTGTATGCTGGTGCTACAAATGCAGATGACAAAGGACCTAGAAAGGGAGTCACTCTCACTCAGGGCCCCCAGTCTGTCCTCAGCACAACTGGAACTGTCAAGGACAGGAATGTCTTTTTGGTTCCTCAAGACTGAACCTCTCCGTCAGTCCTCAAAACAGCTTCAGGAGTTATCCACTGAGCCCTATCACTACCTCAGTAAATCCACAGAACGGCAACTTTTTAGCTGTCCTAATGTCCTTGGCTTCTCTAATATTGAAGAGTTTTTAAAAATTGACTCCAAAGTACTTTTGAAATATTTGTTCAGTCTTTCTGCTGGTGAATAGATGCATTTTATCCTCAGGCACAAAGAAATAAGTGTCACAAATCAAGGACCCAGCACAGCTTTCCTTAAAATCAGAGGTCCATTTAGTATTCTTTTATTAGCAACTTTTAGAACACAGTTCAAGAATTCAATTTCCCTATCTATATAATCAATGAATATACAGATACTATAATTAAGAAATATACAGGAAAGTCAGGCTAAGTAAGATTATTCCAACAGGAAGATAATAAATGGAAAACGCTTACTGACGTTGTAGGCTTACAATATTCTCCACAAGGAGTGATCTCCTGGAAGAGATCCTTCCTCAATGGCAGTCGTCTCTTACATGGGATCTAGAAGAGATGGAGCCATGCTCCAGTCCTTCTGTAGCACAGGTGAATTACCTTCACCTGTGCTCCCATGGCTGACTCACTGCTTGCCTCAGGTGGTCAATCAGAGGTTCAGCCATGATTCAGCAGTTCCCATACACTATCTAACCAGATGACAATCCTCTACTTTAAGTTCTATTATAAACTCAGGGGGGGGGTTGTTGTTTGTATCTTGTTTGATTTTCTGTGATAGATTTGTGATCTCCCAAAAGTATTATACTAGGAGCTGAATTTATGCAAAGCACCGTTCTTAAAGCTAAAAAAAAGAAAAACATGCTGCATAGCAAAACATAGAGCCAATAATCTCTTCACCTCAGCTGATATTTATTTTACTACAGCCAAGATAATCTTGAGTAACAAACATTATATAAAAATTAAATAACATGTTTTCCACATTTAATTTGTAGGGCTAGAATTTGGTTTGTCACCTCAGCTATGAGAATGTATCAGTGCATCTGGAAAAGACAATTAAAAACAACTTTGGAATAGCATGTTTTGAATATGTAGCAGAGAGGATCAGGCCCTAATCTTTTATTTCAGAGTGATATATCTGTTACAGTACAAAACATCTTCAAAGAAGTGTAGATTTTTTTTCTATACATATTCTGCTCAAACTATTGAAGAAGATTCAAAATATACCTCATTTTTTTCAGGTTTGGTCAGAATACTACTTGCTTATTTCTTTCCCCTCAAGACTAGATGAGGGCTTTTATTCTCTAGAGAAGCCTACAACTACTAACAATTCAGTAATTATATGCTGTGGAGGAACATTACTTTAGCGTAGTATAGTATTCTACTTTAAGCACCTAACACATAGTTTAGATGTCATGACTACCTACTCTGGGTCAATCTGGTCCACAAATTGGACCAAAGATCTCTTACTACGGACACTGTAATATATTCATTAATTTCAGAGAGAATGTCTTTAATTCCTAAATATTAAATAACTGAAATTAAAATTGAATGAAACTGAAATAACGAACTCGTCTCTTGTTCACAAAGGACTGAAAGCCACACAGAAATCACATCAAGGCATTTCTGAATATTTGCTAAATTGCATATTCATACATACATACAAGTACCCTTGTACTGTGAGCCTGAGAACTGGTCAAACATTACTAAATAAGCCATCAATTACAAAATATGAAACTAAAAAATATATCCACAAAACCTGTTAAGAATCACAGAACACTTGAGGTTTATAGGAAATAAATCTCCAAAAATTATCTAGTTGATTAATGCTCAGCAATATTCATGTTATAAAATTACCACTGAACAAGACTGGACCACTTTCATATTTATATCCAAGAACTAAACAAAGAACAATTTTTTTTTTTTCCCTGCAATAACAAAATTTGGCTGTTTGTGCCTTGAATTTATACCTTCCAGTAGTGATAATGAGATCTAGTGTTGTCAAGACTTAACTTTCTCTTACTTACTTTCATGCTGAAAATTAGTAGCAATTAAGAAAAAAGTCAGTGGCAGTATGACAACATACTTTGGTATAGATGAGACAAGAGGTCCATAAATGTAACCTCATAAGACATAAGGACTTGGGTCCAAATCTCCAAGAAGCTGGATACACACACCTACATCCCACAGAAACTAGTGGAAAAACATCTACATTTTCTGCAACATACCAATTTTATCCACCTCCTTTTATTTGAACCTTACAGAGTACTAATGCATCGGAAATCTTAGGTTTTGTTTTAACATGTAAGACATCTGAGATAATGCAAAAAACTTAGGCGAGGAGGATTTAAAAAAAAAGATGGAAGAAAAAAAAAAAAGGAAGAGGGACAGACTCACTCACAGTAGCTTGCTGCTTTTCTGCCTTCTCAGCTGCCTCATTAAGCTGCTTTTGAAAGGCCTCCTGAAGAGATTTCATTTCTTCCCTAGGCATTGAAAAAACAAAACATAAACTTCATCCCAAGAGTCCAGTACAAAATCATTCTTCAGTTTCCAGAGAAGAGTGACAGATGTGTTGCATTTACTAAGTGTCTTGCTAATAAAATTAAAATGACATCATGAAATATAGCGCCAGAACAAGACAAAAATTTGTTCATGATGGAAATTTAAGCTCATCAAATGTCCTGTTTTGCAAAACATCTGCCAGTATACAGTCTTTAGAAAAAGGAATTGGTACAATAAAAGCAAGGGAAGTGGACCTGGAAATACACTATAATCAAGAACTACTCATTCTAGAAACAACGGGGAAACCAATAGAAGATGCTGGAATACAACTGCACAAGAAGATGTAATAATTTGGATGGGGCAGTGGTGGATTCAAGATATTTTTGCATTACTAATACAATCAGAGTTTCTCCAAGGTGATTACAGCAGATCTTCTGGTCATCTCTTTTACCCACAGGTGACACATTTTGGAGCTGCTGCAAAGTACAAGACTGACAAATTTCATAACTTTTGCAGAGCATTTTCAGAGATGTTGCTTGCATCAATAAAATTTAATGAATAAGGAGCAGCGTAGAACCAACTTTACACTGAGATGATAACTTAACTCAGTGAAAATCAGCCAGGAAAAAAAGGCAGCAGGCTTGTACAAGAACAGAAATTATGAGCTGCTGAATCATCTTTTTTTTTCTTTTTTTTTTTTTTTCTTTTTTTTTCTTCTTATTTTATAGCTATTTTATGTTCACAGTTTGGAGAATGCTGGTACAAACAGATTGATCTGAAATAGAGACCTAGCAGCATGAAACCAATGCATCATCAGCACAAACCAGCTCTATCATTACATACACAAATGCAACCATTCTGAAACACGAACAGTGCACAAAATAACTGACCTTTAGATATCATACTAAATGACCAAATTATACTTGCCAAAGTAAACTCACACTAAGGCAATTAAAAAAAAAAAAAATAAATAAAAAAAATCTAACATGAAATCAGAAGGGCTACATTAATTTACACAAGCTGAGATTCTAGCACTCCAAACTTTACTTTAGAGTTTATCACTGCAGAGCACAATCAAAATGGTGCTCACAGACCAAGCGCAGCTCACATTTGTCCAATCAAATCATTATATATTTTGGATTGTAGATCAAATACAATAGATTCAGGCAGAACAGTATCAAGTTCATCATTCTTCACTTGCTGAACAAGCATAACCTGAATCTGTTGGCAAAGAAAGTGATAAATTCTATGAGGGGGACTTGTATTGCTAACAGTGGCTTCTCATACTGCACGTGTCAAAGTAAAAGTGAGAGCCTGTAAATGGCCGTCAAGAGCCCACAGTAGATACAAGCCATTTTCTTGGGGCCTACAGTAAAAGCCTTTTATTTTCTGCCGGAAGGTGAAGGCTGCTTGGTCTTATGCTGCATACTGTATTGCTCCAGGGTCGGTATCTGTGAGTTACTGTTGTGCAGAATACCTAGTGGTTGATACACTTAAAAGTCCACATTTGGTTTTAGGTAGACCTTGAGAGACTTCAAGGGAAGATTTAAGAAATATATCAGGAAATTACATTTTATTATACAACTAAGAAATACAATTTTCCCTTAGCAGACTAGGTTTTCCTATCTGCAACTGGGAAAGCCTATTTACTGAATATACTTTTAATTACTAAATAATGGTTTTAATCAGTTAGCATTACTATTTTTATATAAATTACACAACAATCTACCATTGCAAAACCAGGATCATATATGAAGGACACATGGCAAGAATAGCAGCGATGCTTTCATTATAGCCATGTAACATGTAATTGTTTAAATACTGTACTAGCTGAACAAATTCTTTCATCATTTAACAGATTTATATGGAATATCTGAAAGACTCTTATCTATTCAATCCTTCTCCATGGAAGCAAAATTGAGAAGATCTGTATTGTTTTCTTATGGCTCCAACTTGCTTTGTACTGAAGAACTGGAGGATCTTGTCACAAGCAATCTCAAATCTTCATGTGTGCTTCAATAAATACATTATCAGCAGTAGAAAGATTGAGAGATTTAAGTCATGTATTTCTAGCAATAGTGTACCATCACTATTTCTTTGTTTCCAGAGAAAAATATGAGATATGGATGCATTCATTACATAATGCTGTTTCAGACAATGTGTTTCCTGTAGTAGTAATGTTTACTTGTGATTGAAGTTGTATTAATGCTGTGATTTACTCATCTGAACTATAATAACAAAAAGTAGCAGGTCAGAGAGTGCTGAATAATGACAATACGAAGGAATAGGAAGTTTCATATTTAAATGTTTGGGAGAAATACAAAATCCTTTTTCTTAATAGATATCTCCCCAACTGATGTCCAATATCAGTTCATATGTCGCATATGTTTCAAAATCTTCTCACAAGATAGCATTCCTTGCCTTTATTTCACTGTTACTGCTAGGATCAGTAGACTTCAGACTATGTGAGTGTTTATAATTTAAGGCAAAGGAGGGACGATGTTTTCCAATATTGTTGCTTTCAGTCTAAAAAGTGAAAGGGAGAAAGTATGCTCTTACCTTTGCTTTTTGCCCAGTTCAAGAAGTTTCTGCACATCACTTCTGGCTGACGCTTCATCATTTTTCAAAGACTGATAACAAAGGAAAAGAATCAGTTACCAAAGAGATCTTGAATTCTGCTCATTTGTGAAATCACTGATTGGGATCCGTTTTGTAAAAACGCTCCCAGTGAATTGCCATGGGTGAGAAAAGGAGGAACACCTGTCTATGCTTTTTACTGTAATTCAGCACTGTTAACTATACATCATTTTGCAGCAAGCACTACATTGCATCCGACTGTGTAAAACAGATTAAGAAACAAACAAACGACTGAAAGCACTAAGGAGGCATGACAGAGATCAGTGTGTGTGTACAGAATTCCAGAGAATTACTTTTGTATCTTTGGATATCTGAGGTGTTGAATATGAAATACCTCACAATATGATTTTCCTGAGTACTACCTTCAAACTGCTGCATAAAAAATCCCCTTCTAAATCACCTTAGCAAAAAGAAGATAAGTAAAAAAAAATGCAGTGGGAAACTACTGGTGGTGCTGAGGTGGGGTTGGGTGGATGGAGACCACCCAATGTTCTATAGGGCACCATACACATTAGTTTCAAGGAGAGAAATCTTGAATATAGGAAAATAGAGCACAACAATATACTACAATACAGTATTGGCACACATTGTCTCTATTGTCCTGTGCAAAGATACAAGGATGCCACTCCTTTTATTTTTCCTATCTAGCTTACGTCAACATAAGGGTACATATGCAATGGCAGGAGAATACCAGCCTCTAAAATGCTATGCAATACCAAAAACCTCATCCAAAAATGAGCCACTGCTAGACTGACAAACAGTCTCAGGCAGACAGGCATACTCTTAAGTGATCATCTGATGATTTCAGTACAGGATCCAGAGCAAGATCTCTACTTTTCATTCTACGGAGCTGAGATGATGGCAGAGTTAATCTGACTATTGTCCTTTCAGCCTGCCCACATTACCCAGAAAACCTCCTTAGTTAAAGCAGAAGTGTTCATCAGCTCTGGATGCCTAGCTGCCAGCTCTTCTAATACTGTCTGTCAGTTAAACTTGTAAAGTAATCCCCTGCAGTAAATCCAGTCAGTTGGTGTAGACTGCATGTCTGCAAAGTAAAGTTAGCAGCTACATTAGGCTTCGTAGGTGCAACTCATCAGCAAAGATGTGGCCTGCAACAGCAAAGGAAATCCTTTCATAGTAGCTGCCAGGTTCAGTGTGTGGGAAGTCCATTATGATTATTCTTTTCTGTTTCTTCTTTTGTTCTGCTACATTTTGTTTGCGCAACATTTTGTTTGTTTTTTGTTTTTTTAACTACCCAATTCATTTAGATTATGTTTTCCTTGAGACCATCCCTTTTACTCTCAATGCAAGGTAAACAATGCACGCTCTAAAATCAACAAAAACAATGACATTTTTATTTATTAGCAGCAGATAGACATTAGTATGAAAAACACAAAGTAAATAATTCTAAGTCCCAGAAACCCACACATAACCTAACCTGGAGGTTTACTTTAATTCCCTCGAGTTCTTTAGAAGTCTTCGACAGCTGACGAAGAATATTGCTCCTTTCCTTAAAGACTTCCTTCAGCTGTCTCTCCAGTTCTTCATAGCCCTGTCTAACACAGAAAACAAAAGCATGAAATCCTCTCAAAACATTCTTCAGTGCACTTCAAAACAGTATTAGATTGCCCAGATTTAATTAATTAGAACTATACAGTATCTACAGGTTCCAAACTGGAATGTGGAAAGATCTGTCTGTCCATATATACAACAGCTTGTTTTCTCCTAATACAGATCAAGAGATGCTTTGAATGACAAAGTGATGTGCTGCATCTGAGTATACAAATCAGACTGAAAATACTGGTGTATTGTCTATGGCAAGCAGGAGATTGAACAGATGTATTTAACATGTGTGATGGAATATAGTGTGAGATCTCTCCTGTTCTGAAAGACATCCTGCCATCGAAGTCAAGTAAAACTTGGTATGAAGTTTTTTGTCACCTGATAATTTTGGGCAAGGACAATTCAGAGCTGTTTGAACTTTGCAAGATTTATTTCATTTAAAAATTTTCCCCAAATTAATCCTCACTGCAGTACAGAATAGAGCTGAAAATATGCTAAGACGAATCAAATGCAAATTAATTTATATGGGAGAATGTTTTTTTCCTATCACTTCTAAAAACAACAATTCCTAGTTAGATTACAAGTGTATTTTCTAATGTTTCTGTAGAAATCCCAAATGATGTCAATTCTATACTCTATTTTTGGTCCAGTGAAATACAGACCCAACTCTCATATACTATTTCAAGCAAAAAATCCCAAACATCTCAGTTAATTCTAAAACAGCATATATTTTCAGATAAAATCGTTGCCTTGAGGAAGACTTCTCAGCAAGCTGGAGCATCTGTTTCCCCCTACAAGTACAGTAGAAACCTTTTTTTTTGCTTTGTTTTTACTTTCCTCACAGTAACTCTTTTTATCAAGGGAAAAACAAAATTCAAGCCTGCAACACATGGGTGCTATTTTATGCTCAGATAGAATCATTGAATCCTTAGAGTTGGATGTGACCTTTAAAGGTCATCCAGTCCAATTCCCTGCAATGAACACGGACATCCACAACTAGATCAGGTTGCCCAGAGCCTGATCCAGCCTTGCCTTGATAGTCTCCAGGAATGCGGTATCCACCACTCTCTGGGTGAGGAATTTCTTACCAGTTCTGTTATCCTCATCTAGAAAAGGAAAAACCGCTGGTCTTGTTGGGAACCTCTGAGAATGACTTTACGAACACACAGGGTGTCCATATAAAGAGGTAATATCAGGACTTGGTTATAAGTCACCTAAGTAATAATACATCAGAAATAAATGATCCAGTACAGGTCACAGTCCAATTATGGATTTACAAGAAAATCCATACACCAAGGATGTGAACCTTTGAATATACAATGCGGCATTTACACCCCACAGTTTAGTTCATGTTTTCTCAAGCTGAATGACAGAATATACTGCTAGATGAATTAAACCTAGCTACTGCAAGAACGCTTGATAAATACTAGCAGTCTAGTTGCATGCAATGAAAATAAAATCTCCAGCATTAAGTTTTATGTACAACCACTGACAGTTTTTGTGACTGCCCCAGCTATCTGATTTTTTAACTAGGAATATACAATGGTCAGAAAGCTATCTCATCTCAGTGCTTCGGACAACATTATATAAAACTAGCATAATGAGTTTCAGATAATACCCTCATTTTAATTTGATAACGAACAGAGGTCAAGCAGGAATTTCCTCCTGCTATGGGGTAACAAGGCAGTTTCAGTAAGGTCACCACTTCCTCCTTAAGCAGCACAATGCATGTATTGACCTCTTGCCACTGAACTGTCATGCTTTTGTTTAAAGTAAAACCTTGCATTAAAAAATCTGTCCAAGTGGTAACACTGTCTTAAATAATCACTTCCAATTAAAGACCCAAAAAGACCTGCTCCCTAGCCCCCTTCCCCAAAATAATTCCATTACACATGTATTAAATCTGTTATCTGAATTTTAGGTTACAACACTTAGTCCATTCAGCAAAATGAAGTGTTATTTCCAGCAAATCCATCTGAAACTAGAATACTAGAGCAAATACTATAGCAAACAGATTACAGGAAACATTTCAACAGATTATAAATTTTGGTGTAAGAAGGAGAAATGTCTATCAACTCCATCTCTCCATCACTACAACTCTGACTACTATTTCTTCAAATATCAGAAGTTCAGCTTTTAGTCTTCAAAATAAAGATCAAGACTTTTCCCTGAATAACATGTACAATGGCAGGACAAAGGAAAACTGATTTTGTTTCCTGAGAAACAAAAGTAAGAAAAAGATTCATATCAACATAACTGAAAGTTGAAGAAAAGAATCTCTAAAATGAGTGAACTTGAGATAGAAATCATTCACGACAATAGAGCATCACATCATTGCCTTTTCTCTATATAAATATGAGCATTTTTAATCATGAAGTTCAGGGGGAGGGAGGTTACTGACAACCAAGAAACAGAATGAATAAAACACGCAATAGGTAATACACATAATACAGTATCAATATAATATAGTATCATCTAACCTCAGCTTCAACTATATTTATAATTTCAGTCAATTCTGAATCAGTTGACCTGTGGGAAAAAGTCATATAGGCATTTTGCTGAACAACAGATAAGCCCTTGCTGAAATACAATCTGCCAGATATAACCACTTTGCACACTCAAATGGCATTTCCATAATATGTTCTGTATTTAGCCATTATCTAACCACTGTGTTTCAGGCTGAAGAAAATACATTATACTAAAAGGAACATGAAAAAATTGGGATTTAGGGGAACCAAGGAACATTTTTATTTACCTGTCCTCCATAGCTTGTGTACAAAATATTTGATTGAATGTTTCCCCTCTACCTACTGAGAATCACGCACAAGTATGTAGTTTATTAACTATTCAGAGCAAAAATCCCTTAGTCAATACTTACATGAATTCTAAACAGGCTTAAGCATCCTATGTATTTTAAGTGCAATAGCCCACAAAATGGTTGCAGCCTAGATGCGTTTTATTAGGTTTTTCCACAACTAGCAGCTAGAGAATCAGGCCCTTTGCATCCACTTCCTCTGACTTGTTAATGCGTGCACTCTAAATAAAACAAAACCAACCTGGCTTCTCTTTGGCAGACCCTTGGCTCTGTAGAATGAGTAACCCACCAGAGAAAGCACACAACTGCCAGTTCCCACAAAAGGAGCAAAAAGAGACTTCTGAAAACTTGTAGTTGGCATAAAACAAGGCTCCGAGAAATAGAACAGCAAGTTATGTGTTTAACTTGATATTGAGAATAACGACTCAGGGGGAAAAAAAACCCTAAAACTTTCATTGATCTACTTTAAACTGCATAGGTCACGAAAAGTGAGTTAATGTCACAAGGAAGGACAGCACAGAATGTTGTGATTCCACACTAAAATAACTTTACCTAGAGCAATAAATCCTTACTGAATTCATACAAATGTAATAAGGAGCAGGCACATAAACCTTCTGAAAGCTATTAAACTCTGCACAACTACTCAAATACTGCATAAATATAGACTTGTCCTCTGCATGAAAACTTTGCCTTTCACATCAGTTCAATAGGATTTGGTCTTCAGTAGGAAATACATTCACACTAAAACCTTCCTCTTTTTGATAGGTAACATTGCGATTTTTCAGTTCTGATATTCTTCATCATTTATATCCGCAACACTGCATCTACCTTTGTTTTCTACCGCAAATCTTTGACTGTGACCTCAGTGTTAATATCCTCAAATACACAATACATGCAGTAGACTTAGCAGATAACCAAAACCAATTTCTTCCAATAACTCTGATTAAGTCAGGTTAACATTTCTGTCTGTGCGCTATGTTAAATTCTCTACTTACTGGCTATGAGTACTAGCATAGCATGCACATATCTGTCTGAAAGAGACAATACAACACAAAAAAGCAACTTTTGTACACAGATTGTTATGAAAGCTACATCAGAATGGAAGTATATCAAGGTTCTTATCTTGGTTCCCAGATAGTGGTAGAAAATTTCTCATTTCAGTTGGCTCTTACGGCATTGCATCTTTAGTCTTCCAAGACTTCCAGTCTTACCCTTATCCAGGGCAATCCTGAATCTCTTTTGGATTCACAGCAAACTTTTCAAAACTAACTGTGGGTCCAGGGTAGTCTGGCTGTGGTAAGCCTCGTTGTTTTGTTGTTTAAACTCTTATCTCCTTATAATGAGTAGGTCACCTGCTCAGCAATTCCATCAGCAAATCTGTCCCGCGCATGCTCTTCAACCTGTTACAGTGGCAACAGAGCTTTAAACGGAATAGACAGAAGCAATTGCATAGCTCCTTTGCTGCCAGAAAGGCAACTTTGAACAATTTCACGTCAAATTTGTCTTTGAAGTATCAAGCCAATCTAACTTTGTTCAGTCCACTGTGAAAACAGATCATCATCTCCAAACACTACTACCCTGTCTGCTTGTACAAAACACAGGATCACACACTCTACAGCACTTCACTTGGAATATTTCAGACTTATTTCTTCAAAATCCAGAAAGTTCTGTTTTGTGTAGAAACCATTTTCTCATAAAGCTGTGTTTAACAGGAGGGTTTTATTCTGCTGAGAACTGCTGAACTTGTTGGTGTTGCTGCTATAACATGCATTTTTCTGCAACAGAATCATTAAACATGCTACATTTCTCAGAAAACACTTGGGCATCTATGACAAAACCTGCAGGCATTTTTCTCCCTTCCTTCCACTAGTATTTTTACCATGTTTACTTGTTTGGTGCATAAAGCATTTCATAAACACTATTTTTGTGTTCACCATGGATTTTCCACAGCACATCACTTTCTGAATGATCCAAAATCTGGAATGAATTAGGTTTTCATTAGCATAAAAGTCCTTAGTGAACAGTGTCATAAGGTGAAAAGGAACACTAGGAAACAAGACACTAAAGAGGACTGAGCATGGGAGAGGCTGCAACAGAAGAAGTATTACAATCCAAGCCATACACAGCCAGTAGCCTATATCAAGGCTCACCACACTAAATTCCAATTGCTTGCTACATGCACCCACTTCTTGTCCAAAGCAAGTTCATGATGCTTCTACAACAAGGAATGAGAACCTGAAGAACCTGCATGGATACACCATATTGACAGTTGGATGGTGAGTCCATAGCAGCTTCATTGTTAAGTGAATTTGGGAACACTAGAAGTGTTATGACCACCTTTACAACTTTTCTCTTCCTTGGCTTTTTAGTGAAACTAAGCGAACTACAGCTATCTGAGAGGTTTTCAAAGGTCACAAGATAAATTATAATGTAAAGCATTATTAAGTGCAAATATAAATGTTCCTGACAGTTCTGACTCTGATCTTTTGAATCATGAGAAGTACACCAGAAAAGGAAAGAGAGGTTGAACAGCTAAACTCACCAGTTATGGAATACAAATCAAGTGCTAAAGAACCATATATTTCACAAATTTTCTTCACGAGTTCTTTGCAAGTTCCATACAAATCTGTGCTTGATGCTGAGAAAATTCTTTTGAATTTGTAAACTACAGCTTAAATATATATATGTATACATATAGATATATATATGTATATACATACATACATATATACATAGACACACACACACATGTATAAAGCACACACTGAAAGCAAATGTCCATATCACTTCCTAAAGACCTTCCCGTTCTCAAATTCTCAAATACTAACTCTTCCCTCAGCATATGTCTCCATCAGTAGCCAGCATCTAGGACATCTTGTAGATAGTATAAAATGTACCTCTTACCCTCACCTTAACCTATTTTTATCAGGCTCCACATATAATAATATAAGTACTTCTACAGCTACATCAAGAGCTATGTGAAATGAACCTGCTCAGAGTTTCTAATTGTCATAGAACAGCTGTGAACATGCACATTTCTCCTCTCATTACCCATGCGCTTTGAATGACATTTCCGTTGCAAAGATTTTCAGGATCAGTGGAAGCAAATACCACAAAGCAAACTTGTCAGTGCATTTTGTGAGATCAAAGTTTTGTTTCAGAGAACGGCATATGAATGTGCCTGAAATTTACGATAGGTGCAAAGTAAGGAGGTTGGATCTGTATGGTGGGCATTATTTCTCACCTCCCAAAAAGAAGAGCTTCCTTCAATCTATATGCCGCCTATTTTTGCTCAGTCAGAACTCAGCAAGATATGAATTCATGGAATTCTCCTTAATTTTAACGCAACTTCCACAAAAAAAAAAAAAAAAAAAAAAAAAAAAAAAGGAGAGGGAGGTGGGAGGTGTTGTATTGTCTTTGTGACTCTCATTCACACGAACTCAAAAACAACCATGGAAAAAAAAATGGAATGAATAGGCTCTAGTACTACTACAACAGAGCTGAAATGATGCAAATTTATACTTCTACTGGAGGGATGTCCCAGGTTATTAGCATGCTGACACAAACACCCTGTCCAACTTGCAGTGTGCAGATACTATTGGAACTGAATGTTCTGAAACACCTGATATGTCCAATTTCATCCAGATGATTTTCTCCCCACATAAAATTAATATAATAAAAAAAGTAAAGAGTTCAAGTCGAAAGCCATTAAGGAATTACAATTTCAACAACCCCAGGTACAACTTCAAAATACTCCTCTCTAATTCCCCATTTAAGAAAAATAAAGGTCATGGAAATATCTGGTCCATTTAGCCTGCACATATTTTCCTCTCTCCTAAATCTGTGCTCCTAACCAGCACAGGCTTACCTATGTTAGGAAAAAGCGGGGGGTGAAAATACACTTCGGTTGAATAATATCCTCAAATAACTCTGAGAGAGGACTGAGGAAAATCATCTCTCTCCAGTGCAAGCACTTGTCTTGACACACCTTTCCTACTGCACCTGGATGGAATACTGAAGAGTGCTCTGACAGCGAGAAACAATCCAAGCTTTAGCAAAGATTAAGTACAAATTCCCACAATCAGTGTGAACAGTAGTCAGTCTTTCAGGAAGCTGTAAAGGAGGCACTTGATTTGTCGCTACACTTGCCAAGAAGGTTAGAAAATCAGTGCAGCTGACATATCCCAGCAGCAATTTTAGGGGCCTATTGATTTCTTTTCTACCTGAACTGGAGAATGGTTTTCTCAAGGGGAATTACAATACAAGATCACTTACCAAGGACAAGCCCATTCTTTTTCAAAGTGATGTATTTTGCCTTGTTGTATTTACACCAGATGTGTAACTAAAGTAAATATGAAAGGATTTTAATCATACTGAATTATTTACTGGTATTACTAGATAGGAGAAAGGATTTAAAACTTCCAGGGTGAAAGTTGCAGTTAACATACCCCTCCCCATGATTTGTGCTAGCAGCAAGAACTGCCGCATTGACTTCCTGATCATTCATCCTTTGCTCTGTCCCCAGTGAACAGTTCAAACAAAAACAGAAAACATCATCTGCATTTTCACACCAATTGTTCCTTCCACCTGGCACACCTCTTCACATGAAGCCAGGAAAGCAATATATATGGCAGAAAGTGAAATCCTTTGTATGTATGTGTCTATATACTTACACCTAAAAATACACCCAGCCAAAATACAGCCCCAACAGCAGAAAAGGCTGCCCAGGACCACGTCCAGTCTGACCTTGGGCATCTCCAGGGCTGGGGCATCCATAGACTTTTTGGGCAGACTGTACCAGGGCTTCACCACCCTCTGAGTTATGAATTTTATCCTAGCATCTAACCTAAATTTCAACCCCCCCCCTCCTTTTTTAAATTTTATTTTAATTTAAAGCCATTCCCCCTTGTTCTAACACTAGATGAACCAGATGACTTTCTAAGGTCGCTTCCAAATCAAACAATTCTATGATCCTATCATTATTTATCTTTCCCTATACAAAAAAAGCTCCTATAATGCAAGAGAAAAAAACACATGCAAAATATGAAAGAACTGCATGCACTGAATGGAAAAAGAAACTGAATTGCTTAAACATTTTGCCCACATTTTTGAGCATCTCTTCTCACATTTTAGATTCATTGTGGAAATTAAAAAGAGCTTCCAAAAAGGCACCTTGACTGAAAAGGCTATTGATTTCAAGAATATTCACCATTTAAACATTTAACCAAACAAGGATCTTATATTTGAACTCAACATTTTCTTTTTAAGCATGATTTCATTATATAGCATAACAGATTTTTGACACTTGCCCTTTATATTGAATGTTTTTGTACAAGTCTGAATGTATCACCTCTTTCAAGAATCATGTTAGAAGTCAAATGTCTTACATCGCATGAGATCTCTTCAGATGAAATAAATAAATCGAATCAGAAATAGAACTGAAAGCTTGACCTTGAAGTTGCCTTTTCATTTCTACAGCTCTCAGAGGTACCACAGCACTAGGGCTTTTTGGGTTGTGAGTTGTTGTCGTTGTTTTTTTGGTTTTTTGGTTTTTTGTTTTTTTATTTTTTGCTTGAACAGAAGTCTGAATCAGGAAAACCTGGATATTCAGCAGAGACTCTGGAATCTCCACTTATCATAGAATACCTTCGGTTGGAGGAGACCTTAAAGATCACCTAGCTCCAATTCCCTGCCAAAAAAAGGGTTACCAGGATCCCATTCAACCTGGCCTTGAGAACCTTCAAGGATGGAGCACCCTTCCTGGCCTTTGCCAGAGCCTAACCACCCTCTGAGTAAACAGTTTATTCCTAACATCTAACCTAAGTCTCGTCTCTTTTAGTTTAAAGTCCTTCCCCCCTTATCCTATCACTACCAAACCAAGTAAAAAGTCTGTCCTCCTCCTGCTTGTAAGCCTCCTTCAAGTACTGGAAGACAGCAATGAAGTCTCCCCATGGCCTTCTCCAAGCTAAATTATCTCTCTTCTGGAACTGCTCTGACAGCTCTACATCCTTCCTGTACTGGGGGACACGGTACTCCAGTTAAGGCTCACCAGGACATAGTAAAGGGAGACAATCCCCTTCCTCTCCCTGCTGCCACCACTCTGTTGATGCAGCCCAAGATGAAGTTGTCCTCCTTGACTGCAAGTGCATGCTGCTGGCTCAGGTCCAGCTTCTCGTCCAGTAGGACCCCTAAGTCATTCTCTGCAGGGCTGCTCTCAGTGCTCTCTATACTCACCTGGGATTGTCTCAACCCCAGGGCAACACCTTGCATTCGGCCTTGTAGATCCTCATTAGAGTCTCGTGTGTCCAGGTCACTCTGGATGGCATTCCTTCCTCCTATTGTGTCAATTTCACTACACAGCTGTGTGTCATCAGCAAACTTGTTGAGGGTGCAATCAATTCCACTGTTAATGTGGATGACAAAGATGTTGAAGAGCTGGTCAACATGGACACCTAGGAGACGCTGCTCTTAACTGGCTTCCACCTGGACACAGAGCCACTGACAACAACTCTTTGGCTGTCTTGGATTATCTCCTCATCTCACATGCATGGTTACAATACATGGTACAGTGCAATCTCTTGTGTTAATAAGGGTGCAGAAATATCTTAGCCTTTCAGGTAGAGATTTAGATGACTATAAGGTGTCACTTGTGCTTCATTAATTGCTTTATTATTTATCACCTTTAGATTCAGGGTACAGTTACATCCATATATACTGGGTAGATTTAGACTAGATATGGGTAGATTTAGACTAGATATTAGGAAGAAATTCTTCTTTGTGAGGGTGGTGAGACACTGGAACAGACTGCCCAGAGAGGTTGTGGATGCCCCCTCCCTGGAAACATTCAAAGCCAGGCTGGATGGGGCTGTGAGCAACCTGGTCTAGAGGGAGGTGTCCCTGTCTATAGCAGGGGGTTGGAACTACACGATCTTAAAGCTCCATTCCAACCCATACAATTCTATGATTCTATGATTGGAAATTAAAACACAGAATCACAGAATCACAGAATCACCCGGGTTGGAAGGGACCTCAAGGATCAGGTAGTCCCAGCCCCCCTGCCTAGCAGGGCCACCAAACATACACATTCAGATCAGGTTGCCCAGGACCCCGTCCAACCTGGCCTTGAACATGTCCAAGGACGGGGCATCCACAACCTCCCTGGGCAGCCCGTTCCAGGGCCTAACCACTCTCACAGCAATTAACAATTAACATTTTCTGAACATTAATTTAAAACAATGAAGGTTATGTATACATAACCTTCATTATCAGCATCAATACAGTGGTAACTTAGTGACAGTCACAGCAAACACAGAAGAGATCAGCAGCTTTTAACACAGTGAGCTATTTTTTAAGAGTAGCTGACTTGCTATTGTTTCATTTCATTTCTTGCTTGTCTAATAATCGAAGTGTGCTGTTAATTCTTCCACTCCCCAAATCAAGGTAGCCAATGCAACTGTGATACCTGGATAAAAATCACAATTATTTTTTAGAAAGATAACCCAAAATGTAAATGATGCACAGTCAAATAATATTAATATTCAGAGAAAGACTTAGTTAGAAATGGCAGACAACTTTGGATAAGAACATCCTAGATTTCCAAGGAAAAAAAGCCAGAAATAGAAACCACTACAACAAGACACAGCAGTACACGCAATCTGGAGGCAGTAAAAGCAAATACTCAAGATTCATAGCCCCTATTCAAGTGTTCAGGACCCTCTGGAGGAAGCAATCACAATTTGGCAGTTGTTAGATGTGATACTAAAAGATGCTCAAAGCCCAACTTTTGAACACTGACTAAAATGAGATGGAGCCCTATTTCAGCCCTTTAAGCTGACTATGCAGGAATGATTTTTGGCTCACTAAGAGGAACACAGGTCAGCAACTACAAGGTGCTTATAACAAGACATTGGTTAATTATATTCAAGAAAATATTGCCAATATTTTATAAGTGCATTTCCTGTTCTACAAGAAGCAACCATATTTACTCAAAGTAAAAAATATCTAGTTCAGCCAGCTTGCTTCACATTGGAAATGATGTAATAAATGTTAACTTCCTTTAGTAATTCCTCACTTCTAAAACTTGAACTCATTGCATTTCTATGCATTTTTGTACCACACATAAACTTTCACAAAAAAGGCAAGAGGCTTAGAGCACTTTAGAGCTTTATTGCTAATTGTATGGGAACTGCTGAGTCACGGCCTGAACCTCTGATTGATCACCTGAGGTGAGCCTTGAGTCAGCCAGAGGAGCACAGGTGAAGGCAATTCACCTGTGCTGCCGGAAGGGGTGCAGCCAGGCTCCACCCCTCCTGGACCTATTTAAGAGCTGGCTACCAGAGGGGAAGGATCTCTTCTGGAGATCCCCTCTTTGGTATCTTCTGGTGAGCTCAACCCAAGGGTAAGCTCTTCCACTTATTCTCTTTTGTGATCGTTGTCTGCTTTGCCTTACTCTCATTGATTGTATTGCGATTGTAACATCTTGATTATACAAAATTATAACATCTTGGTTATACACTTGGCGAGCCAGGCAGGCTGAATATACTGAAATTAACATCATGTCTTTTCTGTGGAATTTCTATAAATGGGTCAAGGGGGAGAACAATGCTCCTCTAGAGAAAATGATTCCAGGGCAGATCCCAGGATTTGAGGGATCACCCTATTATGAGTTAGCTGCCATCATTGAAAAATGGGGTCCCTTACGAGTTATGGGCGATCTCTCCCCATATCGCATGGCGGACTATTTTCAAGGACTTGGCAAGGATGTCTTCACTACCAAAGAAAGACAACTGGCTGCCTCCATGGTGGCATGGCCATTATTAACTGCTTTAAATCATGCGGACTTAAGAAATAATACTTTAGAAACTGAAAATCAGCTTTTGAAAGACCGCATTGAAAAGCTGGAGAACGAACTTGGCGTTTTAACAGGGAAGAAGCCAATTCTACATCTTCCCGTAGGCCAAATTCGTAACATTTCAATAAATGATGACCAGACTCCTGAATCAACAGACTTCGTTGATCAGGAGAACAAGAAATCCAAATCAGATCTTGAATGTCCAATTCTAACTGATCCACTGGAAGTCCGTCCTGTTGTAACCCAAAAAACAAAAAAAGTACAGGACAGACCGGCAGGGGTGCCGCCTGATCAATGGCCCCCTGCCCAGACTCATCTACATGTTACAGCTCGGCCATACACGGCAACAGAATTAATGGACTTAGTACAACGATTTCGGCAGAAGCCTAGAGAAAGTGTGCCGGCTTGGTTATTGAGATTGTGGGATTCTGGGGCAGAAAGTGTCTTGGTGAATGGCCCAGAAATAGCTAAGTTGGCCACCATGACCGTCCACCCTGCTCTCAGAAAGAGGTTATACGTAGGCAATCAATATCGTGATGAAAACCATTCCATACTAGAATGGTTAATGGCAGCCTGCCGTATGGTATGGCCGAATAAATCAGACATACCGTTACATACAGGTATGTGGTCCTCCATGGAAGACCTTCAAAACTATATCCGTGAACTGGGTGTAAGAGAGGCCATCTATGAAGATACATTTGATGGCCCTGATATGGTTAAATTTTCAGCAGGGATGAGAGATTTAATTCTACAGCAAGCTCCCTCCCATCTGTACGGCACCCTAGTTTCCATATTAAATCCCCTTGTAGCATCAGAAGCCGTAGTCCAGCAGGCTGCCCAGTTAGTTGCCGACCTGGGAGAAACAGAACGCCTGCGGACTAGGCGCAATATTCGGTTTTTGGAGGAAGCAGAGGTCCTGCCGGTAAATAAAACCAAAATGCTGGCTACTCGAGCTCCTCCATCGGGACCCATAAGGGTATCCCGAAAACAAATGTTTAATGATTTAATTCGGGCTGGGGTCCAATTTGTTAAGATCGACCGCCAGCCCAACCATGTCCTTCTCCAGCTCTGGAGACAACTAAAGGACAATCAAAAATTCCAGAGCTACCCTAAGAAATCAAGGGTACGAGCTATAGAGAGGGTTCCAACAACAACATGGAACCTAGAAGATTTTATTATTCCAAACAGGAAAAAGAAGCCACCTCAGGTGTCTCGGGCCACAATGCCTGAGCCGTCAGAAGCAAAAGAACTGGCCCTAGCACAATTCATGCAGTGACAAGGGATGTTAGTCCCCGTAGGGCCTCCAGACGGGACCGGAGGCCCTATGTAGAATTAACGATTTATTGGTCCCGAAAAAATATTCAGAGAGTTATGGCACTAGTAGACACAGGAGCAGAAACATCAATTATCTATGGAGATCCGGGAAAATTTGATGGCGACAGAGTGATGATTGGTGGTTTTGGGGGACAGACTATTCCTGTCACCCAAACATGGTTAAAATTGGGGGTTGGGCGTCTCCCACCCCGGGAGTACAAGGTGTCTATTGCCCCAGTCCAAGAATACATCCTGGGCATAGACATTCTATGGGGTCTGGCTCTCCAAACAACTGTGGGAGAGTTCAGACTTCGACAAAGATGTATCAGTATCCGGGCGGTGCAGGCAATATTAAGAGGCCATGCGAAACATGAGCCTGTTTGCCTGCCGAAACCGCGCCTGATTACTAATGTAAGACAGTATAGACTCCCGGGTGGGCAAGATGAAATATCGAGAACGGTGCAGGAATTAGAAAAAGTGGGCATTATAAGACCTGCACACAGCCCATATAACTCCCCCATATGGCCAGTGCGAAAGTCGGATGGCACATGGAGGATGACAGTAGATTACAGAGAATTAAATAAGGTCACGCCGCCTATTCATGCGGCCGTACCCAATATTGCCTCCCTAATGGACACATTGAGTAGGGAGATAAAAACCTATCATTGTGTCCTAGATCTAGCAAATGCATTCTTCAGTATCCCAATTGCTGAGGAATCGCAAGATCAGTTTGCGTTTACGTGGGGAGGCAGGCAGTGGACCTTTCAGGTCCTGCCACAGGGGTACGTGCATTCACCAACGTATTGTCACAATCTAGTGGCGCGTGACCTGGCTGACTGGAGAAAACCTGATGATGTTAACCTATATCATTATATTGATGATCTCCTGTTGACATCCGACTCACTGGAGGCAGTAGGACAGGCAGCAGATTCATTAACTGCCTATTTACAACAAAGGGGATGGGCTATAAATCCCCAAAAGGTGCAAGGTCCAGGCCTGTCCGTAAAATTCCTGGGGGTGGTTTGGTCAGGAAAGACCAAAGTGCTACCCAGTGCTGTTATAGATAAGGTTCAGGCGTTCCCAGTCCCTACAACATCAAAGCAGCTGCAAGAGTTTCTAGGTATATTGGGTTATTGGCGTTCCTTTATACCTCACCTAGCGCAGCTGCTAAGGCCACTATACAGACTCACAAAAAAGGGGCAGCTATGGGACTGGGGGAAAACCGAACAGGATGCTTTCCAACAAGCAAAACTGGCAGTTAAACAAGCTCAGGCATTGGGTATATTCGATCCTACCCTCCCAGCCGAGTTGGACGTTCATGTTACTCAAGACGGCTTCGGTTGGGGCCTGTGGCAACGCCAGAGTTCTGTTCGGACCCCCATTGGTTTCTGGTCTCAGGTTTGGCACGGAGCAGAAGAAAGATACAGCATGATTGAAAAACAGTTATTGGCTGCCTATTCGGCATTACAGGCGGTAGAGCCAATAACTCAAACAGCTGCAGTTATAGTCAAGACGACTCTGCCAATTCAGGGGTGGGTGAAAGATCTGACCCACCTTCCTAAGACAGGGGTGGCCCAAGCACAAACAGTGGCACGATGGGTCGCCTATCTCAGCCAAAGGAGCAGTCTGTCTTCATCCCCCTTGAAAGAAGAACTTCAGAAGATCCTAGGCCCAGTTACGTATCACAGTGATGCACCAAAAGAAATACTGGTCGCTCCACCAGAGAAGAGTCCCGTTCAGGAGGGAAAATATCCTATCCCTGAAGATGCCTGGTACACAGATGGGTCCAGCAAGGGCAACCCGAGCAAGTGGAGAGCAATAGCATACCATCCTTCCACCGAGACAACCTGGTTCAATGAGGGGGATGGTCAGAGCAGCCAATGGGCAGAACTGCGAGCCGTGTGGATGGTTATAACCAAGGAACCCGGTGATGGTATCCTGAACATCTGCACAGATAGTTGGGCTGTGTACCGGGGGCTCACTCTTTGGATTGCACAGTGGGCCACCCAGGAATGGACTATCCACGCCCGACCGATCTGGGGCAAAGACATGTGGTTAGATATATGGAATATGGTCAAACACAGGACTGTACGTGTCTACCATGTTTCTGGTCATCAGCCCCTACAGTCACCGGGAAACGATGAAGCCGACACACTGGCCCGAGTTCGATGGATTGAGAATTCGCCATCTGAGAACATCGCCCGCTGGTTACATCAGAAGCTACGGCATGCTGGACAAAAGACAATGTGGGCAGCTGCTAAAGCATGGGGACTGCCCATACAACTATCTGATATTGTCCAGGCATGCCAGGATTGCGACGCTTGCTCCAAGATAAGACCGAGATCGTTGCCCGAAACAACAGCCCATCTTGCTAGGGGACACAATCCTCTCCAGCGATGGCAGGTCGATTACATCGGGCCCCTTCCTCGTTCCGAAGGGGCAAGATATGCCCTGACCTGTGTCGACACTGCAAGTGGGCTACTGCAGGCCTATCCAGTACCGAAAGCAAACCAGGCATATACCATCAAGGCACTTACTAAACTGATGTCTGCCTACGGGACGCCTGAAGCTATCAAGAGCAACCAACGAACTCATTCTACTGGTGCAACGATACAGCGCTGGGCAGAAGAAAATAACATCGAATGGCGATTTCACCTGCCATATAATCCAACGGGGGCAGGCCTCATCGAACGATATAATGGTATTCTTAAGGCTGCCCTGAAGACAGACTCCCAGTCCTTGCAGGGGTGGACAAAAAGACTGTATGAAACCCTGCGGGACCTGAATGAAAGACCTCGAGATGGCAGACCCAGTGCCCTGAGAATGTTGCAGACGACATGGGCCACCCCGCTTAGGATCCAAATTACGGGCACTGATCATCAGGTAAGACCCCAGATTGGTAATGAAAATAATCTTCTGCTCCCTGCCCCTGAAAACTTAGAGCCAGGAACCCATAAAATAAAATGGCCCTGGAAGGTGCAGGTAGGACCCAAGTGGTGTGGCCTACTTGCACCTTGGGGGAGACTATTGGAGGTGGGAGGCTCAGTAGTCCCTCCAGTAATAGGTACATGGCCTACTGATATTGTGGTCAACACTCCGATCTTTATTGCTAAAGGGACCCCCATCCTGTCCCTATGGCAGATCAGGACACCTCCTTTGGTGCCTGATATCGTTATGCAGCCGCAGATATCCGGCCAAAAAGTGTGGTACAGGCGGCCAGGACGTGCCCCAGTACAAGCGGAAGTGTTGACCCAAGACAGAAATACGGCCTGTATCTTGCCCTGGAGAGCAGACCTTCCCCTCCTGGTACCTGTGAAACATCTGTATTACTCCCCGTGAGTCTGTGAGCCTTCAGGACCACCGGAAGGAACAAAATGCCATCAAGCGTTCCAGTGTTGCTGACAGATCACGTACAACACCCGGTGATGGCCTGCATGGGACTGATGGAACATAGAATGGACTTGCACCTCAGGACCTCATGCCTCCAGTCACATCATCGAGCACTGGCCCATAGAAGAATATAGACATCCACTAATCATCACTTGTCTTGAACTGTACCAACATACGTCGCGATAAAATTGTATAAGCGTCGCGATATACCGGATCTCTGTATTAGGGAAAGCTTACCCTTTGTTAACCTGATCATTGGTTCACGCCGTGAAGGGGTGGAGTGTATGGGAACTGCTGAGTCACGGCCTGAACCTCTGATTGATCACCTGAGGTGAGCCTTGAGTCAGCCAGAGGAGCACAGGTGAAGGCAATTCACCTGTGCTGCCGGAAGGGGTGCAGCCAGGCTCCACCCCTCCTGGACCTATTTAAGAGCTGGCTACCAGAGGGGAAGGATCTCTTCTGGAGATCCCCTCTTTGGTATCTTCTGGTGAGCTCAACCCAAGGGTAAGCTCTTCCACTTATTCTCTTTTGTGATCGTTGTCTGCTTTGCCTTACTCTCATTGATTGTATTGCGATTGTAACATCTTGATTATACAAAATTATAACATCTTGGTTATACACTAATGCAGCAGAAAATCAGTTTCTTGCACAATGCAGATGGATCTTATCAACATGAGGAGATTTACACTTGATTTTCACTTGTATTAAAAAGAAGGCAAGCAGAGGAACCCGGATACAACCACAATATAACAAATAAAAATAGTGACATAGAAAGCAATTGAATACTTGAGGAAGTAAGTAAATACGTAAACAACAGTAAAGTTTAAATTGTTAGATTATTTCTTGAAATCTGGACAGAAACAGGCTATTTTCTGACCTAGAATAAGAAAGCAAATTTGCAGAGAAAGCTGAAAAAACTTTGGCTCTTTTCCCACTTGAAGATGACTCTAGTTAATAAAGGATATATTAATCTTTCTGAAACACTTGAGAGAAGCAAAGCTATAAAGAAATGTCAGGTTTGGGTCATTTAGAAGTGATTTTCCATCAGTGGCTTATGTTACTGCAGATATAAGCCAACTATATTCATATAACTGCCTGCAGTTATCAGCTGTAATACACACACTTTTTTAAACCAATATTTTTGAAGAATTCCATATAATTCGAACAATAATCCTCCTTCATGATATGGGTACAATAACTACTACATTTACATCATTCTTCAGATAACTTATACTATTGCACTTCACTTTCACCTACTTGAAACAGATCACTGACTTCTTAGCAGTCAGAAAATTTTAGCATGTTTTAACTGGCTTTGCTTGCTTCCTAGACAAAAGCATCACTAAATAAGGTTACCTTGGCAGAGGTCTGCTTTGACTCTTTTTCTTAGACCCTCTTTGGCAAACATCCTAAGGAAAGCACGCTGATCTTTGCAATTGTCAACCTTGCTATTCAAACCCATCAAGAGCAGAAAAAAAACCAAACAAATAAAAACAACAAACCCCTAAACCCTGTAACTATTCCCAAATCGGACATCTAGTGCTGCACCCAGTCCATAAAGTCATTAGGGTTGAAAAAGACTATTCAGATCATCTAGTCCAACCTTCCATCCATCTAGATGCATGCTCCTCAGTCTCTTAAACAACATTTTTAAAATATAATGGGATCAGGGAGGAGAAAATCTTCTGTATGTGGAGCATTTGCAGCTGATAATAATGGCTTTGTATATCCTCAAGGAATTTTAATACATATGTGGAAAGCACCACAAAATACACTTCCTGAGATGTACTAGCCTTGTAACACTACATGAAAACGCATGCTAATGGAATGTAAAGACCTACAGCAAGCTGCCCATTGATTTTATCATAAAAATACCCACATTCATGTCTACAGCTCTGAATTTCTGTAATGCAGTCTGGCTCTGCATCTAGCAATGTCAGATTTATGTCAAGTTGTACATGATATGAGTTCAGAGGTCCTAAAGCAATGAATTACTGATGAGACACCCTAATGCACTGTGCATACGTGCAAGATTTCAGCCACTCTTTTGCTCAGCCTGCAGCTATATGTACTTTGAGCTTACAAATCCCAAGAGCTTCAGCCAATACTATCATATACAAAGACCATTCGCCACAGATGCAATGAAGTTCATTCCATATCTGTTTAGTTTTGAATTTTTTCATTTTAATGAACAGAAAAGAATGAAAATAAATCACACACAAAACCATTCAGCATAAAACCAAAGGTCCAAGCTTTCTGAGTAATTCATGGCATAGAGGTTTTTCTTCCCATTGCATCATATAAGACAAAAACCTCTTTTCCTGAAGTGCTGGTTCCTTTTCTATAGTTACTCTTTTCAACATGTAACACTAAGTGATATAAAAGAATATTATTACAACCATCTATCCTCTAGATGAGATTTGTACAGCCATTTCTTATCTGAGGAGTTCATAACAACTGCTTTATCTCAGAACAGAGAAACATACTGCTTGACCAAGCATGGCAGAATTGTCTTTCTTCCAACACATGCCTTATCTACCTTATGTTTATGACCTCTGGAGTAGTTTTTGCTACATTTCAATATCACCTACCATAGACCCAAATTGTTTTAAAGGATTTAGAAGAAAAGAGCTGAAAATATAGAAAAAGATAATTTTTGAAATAAACCAGTCACTGAGTCTGAGTCACTGACCATTTTCCAACCCAATCAGACTGTTCCCTCATACACCTTTTTTTCCTTTTCATATAGAACAAATTCACGCAGGGCACAAAGCATACAGCTAATAATGGACAGTTTCCTCTGATTTATTTAAAACTGAAGCAAGAGCTGTTGTCTCTTCCATAAAACAGCAGGTGAACCATAATAGCAAAATCAACAGAGCAAAAAGCAGGACACCCATACTACTGCTCTGAACCATTCCAGATGTGATAGTTCTGGGTCAGCAGCTAAATACTGTAACGGGAGAATTGTGCTTACAAGAAAAAAAAAAAACACAAAAAAAAACCCTCAGATCCCAGAGGTAACCAAGCAAGGAAGCCACACATGTTAAGTGTTGATCTCACCTTAAAAAAGACTTTCACTTCCACCAAAAACACTCACATGGAATTTTTATACTGATTCAAGCATTTTGTGACACTTCAGTTCAATCAGTTCAGTTAGATTATTATGGCAGTATTAAAATGAGAACGTTCTGCTGAGTATGCAGATTATTTACTTTAAACCTACTGTTTGAACTACATGGATATTGGTGTTTTAGAGCAAATGAAATAACATGAAGAAAGGTTTGACCTGTTTTCATCCCCTTACACCAAATAACTACTCTTTCATGCAGTTTTTGGCAAAGTATCAAGTTTAAATGGTTTGTGTTAAATGTAAATAAAAATACAGAAAATGGGGCACCATTCAAACTCAGAGCTTCCCCCTGCTTCAATATTTATGCTTCAGTATTTTCTGTAAAGAGCCCTGAATATAAATACACATCATCATTATCAATGACTTTATGAAACAAACAGCAGTTGGACTGTAGTATTCCGGAATGGGATTGTCCAAGCCTTTTTACCAGTATCAACTCTGGTCCCTATGCAAAACCCCTCGTGATGCTCCTATGAGTTCCCAGGAATCCCTAGATGGGATGGTACCCAGCTATGCAGAAAAGGATACAGCCCTGGGTGCTGAGAATACAGAGCATGGCATTGGAGAGCAGTGTGACTTATGTGTCCCGTAGACGTAAAGCAACTGTATTCATAGAGAAGATTAAGAGCCGATGAAACAGACCAGAGAGAATGAAAAGCTGCTGTATCATTTCTGGGTGTCATTTGGAAAAGACTAATTGGGAAGCTAATGTTTGGAGTCTGCTCAGTATTTAGCACAAATTGCACTTCATTCTACCCTTGCTCTCATCAACACTTGGAGAACTAAGATAAAAATTACTGAGGTGAAGATACTATCATTAAGTGAAAAAGCATACGCTATCAAACTACTCTAACTGACAAATCTCTGTGCAGAGCACTCTGAGTCACAGCACAGACTGTTGTAAAATGAAAAGGTGAAAAATAGATGGTACCAAGCCTTCACATTTCTCCGCTTTCCCCTCTTGTGCATGCTATGTGCACAACAGATACACAGTCAGAAAGTCACATGTGGTTTTTCCAGCCATTTCCAGCCATTATCCTCTGTTTATAGCACTGACTCAGTAATAAAAGGACATATTCTCATCAATGCATGATATAAACTATAAGATGTTTTTTCTGTTGCTTGGGGTGTTTTGGGGATCATAAAAGCAACTGTTTACAGTTGAACTTCAGCTCAGGATTTACAAGCGAGTCATTTTGGAACATGGCTCTTGTACAGAGCAACTGAGGGCACTTGGGATGGTTCAGTCTGGAGACGAGGAGGTTCAGGGGAGACCTCACTGCTCTCTACAACTCCCTGAAAAGAGGTCATGGAGAGGTGGGGGTCAGCCTCTTCTCTCAGGTAACAGAGATAGGATGAGAGAGAATGGCTTTAAGATGCATCAGAGGAGATTCAAATTGGATATTAGGAGAAATTTCTCCTCAGAAAGAGTGGTCAGATATTGGAACAGGCTGCCCAGAGAGGTGACAGAGTCACTACCCCTGGATGTTCAAGGAAAGGGTAGATGTATTACTTAAGGACAAGTCTCACTGGTCTATACTGGTGGTAGGTGGCTGGTTAGACTTGACACTCTTAGACATCTTTTCCAACCTTAATGATTCTATGATTTCAAAAAAAATTAAACACATCATTTTCATGAGCAGAATAAGAAAAGGAATATAATCAATGCTTTTACCTTAGTAGTTCAGCCTGTGAGCCAACCCACGAGAGGAAGCACTCCTTCCTATCTCCCACAACATGACTCTGAGCACCAGTTATTTTGGGCTTCTTTCAGTTTTCAGTACCCAGCAGCTTTCTTCCTCTGTGACTGTACATGCTGGATACTGAGCATTACTGAACAGACAGATAGCTCTGAGCTCTTCTAAAACCTGACTCTTTGAAAAAACCCAGTGGTGTGGAAAAAAATGAACAACTGGTATGGGTGACTAATTCAAGTTGTGTCCCCCAGGGGTCAGTACTGGGGTCCATCCTGTTTAATATCTTTATTGATGACCTGGATGAGGGGATTGAGTGCACCCTCAGTAAGTTTGCAGATGACACCAAGCTGGGAAGGGGTGTCAATCTGCCTGAGGGTAGGGAGGCCCTTCAGAGGGATTTGGACAGGCTGGACCGCTGGGCTGAGGTGAATGGGATGAGGTTCAACGAGGCCAAATGTCAGGTCCTGCACTTTGGGCACAACAACCCATGCAGCGTTATAGGCTTGGGGATGAGTGGTTGGATGATTGTGAAGAGGAAAGGGACCTGGGGGTGTTGGTTGATGCTCGGCTGAACATGAGCCAACAGAGTGCCCAGGTGGCCAAGAGGGCCAACGGCATCCTGGCCTGCGTTAGAAATAGTGTGGCCAGCAGGAGCAGGGAGGTGAGCATCCCCCTCTACTCAGCACTGGTGAGGCCGCACCTCGAGTACTGTGTTCAGTATCACATGCTGCATGATATGGTTTAGTGCTTGTGGTGGCAATGGTGATGAGAAGACAGTTGGACTAGATGATCTTGTAGGTCGTTTCCAACCTTGTGATTCTATGATTCTATGAATTGTACCACTTTTTCATTCAGTACATAACACAGGCAAAAAAAAAAAAAAACATTTTAACCACCAAACTGTAATGACTCAAAGCAGACCCACAGGCTTCGGCTACACAGTATCTAAAGAGCATTAGGAATAAGAGATACCACAGCATGTATTCTAAATTTTGAAGAGAACAAAGGAGAGATTGCAAGCTCCCAGTGTCCTCTCCACACTTCATGCAAATTCTGTAGTCATGCAGCTGGTGGGCTCAGAATTGAACTGGATTTGTACTTATCATTTAGAATTATTTTGTGTTCTGGTTCCCAAGCATTCATTTTTCATGTCATCGTTTCCCACAGCTGTCAACTGCAGAAGAACAAATTTACTCAGAAGTTAAGGGTTTTCAATCTTGGAAAAATACATTTTTTTCTGTGCATCCTGAATTCAGAATTTTACCTTTTTGTCTCATGGCTTGCAAGCAAACTGAATAGGCCAGAGTAAATTCAAGAGTAAAGAGGAAATAATAGTGCCCTCTGAATAGGACAACAGATCTGCATGTAAGAGAAATGGCTCCGTGTCTGGGCTGTTTTGATCCTGCTGAAGACTTTCATCCTGTGAATTTATCTCATATTGCCTGAGGCCATCCTTGGCTTTTTGCAGAACCCCTGTAGTACTTCCAGTTCTGCTGAAACATGCATTGCTTCATATTCAGCTTACATTTCATCCTGGAGGCTACGCATACAAATATTTCTGAAGAGCAAAGTTTCTTGAAATAAGATGTCATTTTGAAATGGATTTTCACTTATATCAAAGTTTATAGAGGAAACTGTGCTGTTTGTTAGCCTAGCCACCATTAATTACTCTCTTTTGCCCTGAAGATGCCATGCTGACTGAGAGCAAAGCTCATAAAGACAAAATAAGCAATCACACAAATAGCAAAATGCAATGAGAAAATATAAAGTTTAATGTTTCCAGACAAGGAAACAAGGTAATGAGAAGGATTTGAGGCACAGGGCATTGTGACACCCCTCTATAGTATGTACCCCTGTATGGTTCTGTATAGTTGAGGTCCTAAGCAGGGACTCTTCGCTTTCAGACAATTGTTGGCCTCATGTTCATACCCCCTAAACTCAGAGAGCTAAGCTATTTTTAAGGCATTTCTTAATATTACTGCTATCCTTACTATGTCTGAGAGCTTCATTTGCTTCAGAGCTGGGCAAGCCCTTGCACTATGCAAGGGATCTGGAGTCAAAAAGGCCAACAAAATTCTTTTTATGGCTGTTTTAAAGCCAGCAACAGTGCTGCACTTGCTCTAGGCAGCTGGCTCCTGAGTCAGCAGGTATGGAGCCTGCACATTAGCAGCACGGTTTAAACACCCAAAGAACATGTCATCACCCGCCCTTGATGTTTGCACCTGATAATAAGCTTTAAATAGCTTCAATGAGGGCGAAAGCTAGCTCCTAGAGCACCCCAAGTGAGTAACTTGTTGCTGTTCTGAGATCTGCAAGTATTGTCCCTCCTTGCTCAGGAGACTGGCTTTCCTCTTGGCGGTCTTTGAGACTGCAAGCCTAACCATGGTCTCCACCAGACAGTGGGCTTATTCCAAGAAGACCGTGGCAACCCAGATGGAGGGCCTACCCAGAAATGTGGCTGTTCAGGTCTCTGGCTGCAGGGAGTACCTGAGCCTGCTGATGCTTGAGAGGGTGGCAGGGATTCCACCTGTGCGTGTGAAACAAAATCCTGGACCTCCTGTTTGTTACCAGAGAAGATCTTGTGGGGGATGTAAAGGTTGGAGGCTATTTGGGGCATAGTGATCACGAGATGCTAGATTTCTTGGTCGTTGCTTAACCATGGAGGTGAGTCAGCAGAACTGCCACTTTGGACTTCCGGAGGGCAGACTTTAACCTCTTCAGGACCATGGTTGAGAGGGTTCCTTGAAAGGTAGTTTTGGAGAGCATGGGAGCCCACAAAGGCTGGGAATAATTTAAGGAAGTTATTTTAAAGGTGTAGGAGCTGACTATCCCCATGTCACAGAAGATGAGCTGACAGGCAAGGAGATCGGACTGGCTGAACAGAGGCATTTGACTGGATCTCAAGAACAAAAGGAAAGTTTATGTCTCTGGAAGAGTGGGCAAGCTACTTATGATGATTACAGGTACGTAGTGAAGCTGTGCAGGGAGAAAATTAAAAAAGCCAAAGCCTAGCTAGAACTGAACTTGGCCACTAAGGTAAAGGGAAACAATAAATATTTTTATAAATACACCAACAGCAAGAGAAGGGCTAGGGAGAATCTCCATTCCTTGTTGCATGCCAAGGGCAACTTGGTGACCAAGGATCAGGATAACGCCAAGGTACTTAATGCCTCCTTTGCTTCAGTCTTTAATAGTAAGACTTGTTACTCCCTGGGAACACAGCCCCCTGCGCTGGTAGATAGGGATGGGGAACAGAATAAGCCCTGCATGATCCATGATGAGAGTTTTGGACCTGCTCCAAAATCTGGATGCTCACAAGTCCATGGTGCCAGATAGATTGCACCCTAGATTGATGAGGGAGTTGGCGGATGTGGTTGCCAAGCCACTCTCCATCATTCTTGCCAGTCCTGGCTAACTGGGGATGTCATGGCAGACTGGAGACTGGCAAATGTGACGCCCATCTTCAAAAAGGGCTGGAAAGATGATCCTGGTAGCTACAGACCTATCAGTCTCACCTCGGTGCATGGGAAGGTTATGATGGGAGCCATCATGGACCAATTAAAGGTCAACCAGGGGATTCAGGCCCAGTCAGCATGGGCTTACGAACAGTAGATCGGGTCTGACAAACCTGATTTCATTCAGGTGACCCGCTTAGTAGATGAGGGTAAGGCTGTTGATGTAGTCTACCTGGACTTCAGTAAGGCCTTTGACAGTGTCCCCCACAACATTCTGGAGAAGCTGACTATCCATCACAGCTTGGATGGGCGTACCCTCCGCTGAGTGAAACACTGGCTGGATGGCCAGGCCCAAAGAGTTGTGGTCAGTGGAGTTAAGTCCAATTGGCTGCCAGTCATGTGTGACGTCCCCCAGGCCTCGGTACTGGGGCTGCTTCTATTTAACATCTTTATTAATGATCTTGATGAGGGGATTGCAGATGATACAGAGTCGGGAGGGAGTGTTGATCTGCCTGAGGGGAAAAGGGCACTACAGAGGGATCTGGATAGACTGGATGGATGGGCCAAGGCAAACTGCATGAGGTTCAACAGGGCCAAGTGTCGGATCTTGCATTTTGGTCACAACAACCCCAGGCAATCCTATAGGCTTGGGGAAGAATGGCTGAAAAGCTGCCTGATAGAAAGGGACCTTCTACTGATAGACAGGTGGCTGATTATGAGCCAGCAGTGTGCCCAGGTGGCCAAGAAGGCCAATGGCATCCTAGCTTGGATCAAGAATGTTGTGGTGATCAGGACTAGGGAAGTCATCTTGCCCTGTACTTGGCATTGGTGAGGCCTCACCTAGAGTGCTGTTTTCAGTTTTGGGCACCTCAGTACAGAAAGGACTTTGAGGTGCTGGAGCAGGTCCAAAGAAGGGCAACAAGGCTTGTGAAGAGCTTGGAGAATGTGCCCTACAAGCAGAGACTGAAGGAATTGGGGCTGTTCAGTTAAAAAGGAGGCTGAGGGGAGACGTTATTGCTCTGTTGCAATATCTGAAAGGTGCTTACAGCGTGCTTACAGGTTGGTCTGTTCTTACTGGTGACAGGACAAGGGGAAGAGGCTTCAAGTTGTGCCAGAGTAATTTTAGGTGGTGGTTGAATCACCACCCCTGGATGCGTTTAAAAACCATTTAGATGTGGTGCTCAGGGACATGATTTAGCAGAGGTTTTGTTAGAGTTAGGGTAGTACGGTTAGGTCATGGTTGGACTCCATGATCTTTAAAATCTTTTCCAATCCAAGTAATTCCATGATTCTATGACACCAAGTTGGGAGGTGGTGTTGATCTGCCTGAGGGTAGGGAGGCCCTTCAAAGGGATCAAGATAAGCTGAATTGCTGGGCTGAGCTGAATAGGATGAGGTTCAGCAAGGCCAAGTGCTGGGACCTGCACTTTGGGCACAACAACCCATGCAGCGTTATAGGCTTGGGGATGAGTGGCTGGATGAGTGTGAAGAGGAAAAAGACCTGGGAGTGTTGGTTGAAGCTCAGCTGAACATGAGCCAACAGAGTGCCCAGGTGGCCAAGAGGGCCAGCAGCATCCTGGCCTGCGTTAGAAATAGTGTGGCCAGCAGGAGCAGGGAGGTGAGCATCCCCTGTACTCAGCACTGGTGAGGCCACACCTCGAGTGCTGTGTTCAGTTTTGGGCCCCCTCACTACAGGAAAGATGTTGAGGTCCTGGAGCGTGTCCAGAGAAGGGCAACAAAACTGGTGAGGGGTCTGGAGCACAAGTCTTATGAAGAGCAGCTGACGGAGCTGGGATTGTTCAGTCTGGAGAAGAGGAGGCTCAGAAGACACCTTATTGCAACTTATTGCACTCTACAACTTCCTGAAGGGAGGTTGTCATGAGGAGGGGTTTGACCTCTTGTCCCAGGCAACAAACAGGATCCAGGGAAATGACCACAAGTTGTACCAGAAGAGGTTTAGATTAGACATAAGAAAAACTCCCAGAGAGTGGTCAGGCACTGGAATGGCTGCCCAGGGAGGGGGTGGAGTCGCCATCCCTGTCAGTGTTCAAGAGGTTTCTGGATGAGGAGCAACGAGATCTGGTTTAGTGGCTTGTGGTAGCAATGGTAATGGGAGGACAGCTGGACTAGATGATCTTGTAGGTCCTTTCCCACCTTGTGATTCTACGATTCTCCCTTTCTGCTCTGTGACCAAAAGGAAAAATAAAGACAAAAAGGACAAAAGCTGTGGAAACCAACAAGCAAACGTAGCTCACCATGCAGGTAGCACTGAATTAAAAACAACCACACACCACATACATAAATCTATAAACCCTAAACGAGGAAGCCTGTTTACCCAAGCGATGCAGTGATATGTGAGATGACAGGAAATCTTAGCAGTAATATTTCATTCGCTTTTGATCTTCAGAACTGCTTTACAAGCAAGCTCCTCATTTGATTTCTGCACACCCCAGGAAATCAAAGAATCTGAGCAGATGCAGATGTATGAGCTACACAAATTATTCCACTTTGACACCTTTGTATGCATTTAGCCTACTTCTTCACATTTCAGACAAATATAAGCAGAGTCAGTCCTTTATAGAAATCAAAAGCCTGCTCTGATGCATGTGTACGTGTAGTTTCCTAACTGGAGTGGATTTATCTTGACTATAAACTATGCCATGCTCAAATCCTCAATTAAACAATTCACACCAAAACTCAAATCAGTAACATTAGAAGCATATGGTTAATCTGCTGGAACATCCACTTTAGCACACTGTTAGTTGAGTTCTTTCAAATATTAGGCAGAAAGCTTATCTTAATCCATATCTCTCTTTCAGCATGTCCTTGTACTTGCCCTGATTTCAAGAGGAACACATGCAACTGCAGGTGGAGCACAGGTGATAATCAGAGTCAGAGGAAACAGGGTTCTGTTCTCATCTCTTTCAGAAATTTTCTATGAGTTCTTTTCATTCACTTATCCTTTTATCATCATTTGTGAACACATGGAATGCTAACAGAACGCTGCTGACTTCCTGAGTCAAATTTATGTTGTAGCATATTGGCTGGATGAACTCAGATGTTGACTTCTTAAACTGGCATATGTGGGGAAGTGGGAAGTGGAGAAAGCCACAGTGTGTTGCAAAATTAACTTGATATTTCATCTTTTCACAAATAAATGAAATCACATGCTACCTTAGGACTATGGCATCCATCTTCTGTTAGACAGACCAGTGGGAGCAAGGTTCTGGAATTAGAACTATTAGAACTTATTATTACTAATTAGAACTATTATGGAATTAGAACTAGCTCTATTAGAAGTGATAGAAGCTTATATATAGATTTGTTATACTATATATATATATTTTTTTTCATGCTTCAGCCAAGACAGATCCAAATCACTTAGTGTATAGAAAAACAGGCAAACAGTATCCTGGGATGCATTAAAATGAGTGTGGCCAGCAGGTCAAGGGAGGTGATCATTCCCTTGTACTCTGCCCTGGTGAGGCCACAGTTAAGACTGTGTCCAGTTCTGGACTCCTGAGTTCAAAAAAGACAGGGACCTCCTAGAAGTCATCCAGTTGAAGGCCACAAAGATGATAAAGGGCTTGGAGCATCTCCTTCATGAGGAAAGGCAGAATAACCTAGGTCTGTTCAGCCTGGAGAATCATAGAATCACAAGGTTGGAAATGACCTAAAAGATCATCTAGTCCAGCTGTCTCCTCATCACCATTGCCACCACAAGCACTAAACCAGATCTCGTAGCTACTCACCCAGGCGCCTCTTGAACACTGACAGGGACAGTGACTCCACACCCTCCCTGGGCAGCCATTCCAGTGCCTGACCATTCTTTGAGAGAAAAAGTTTTTCTTATGTCTAATCTAAATCTCTTCTGGTACAACTTGTGGTCATTTCCCTGGATCCTGTTTGTTGTCTGGGACAAGAGGCCATATCCCTCTTCATGACAACCTCCCTTCAGGCGGATGTAGAGTGCAGTAAGGTGTCTTCTGAGCCTCCTCTTCTCCAGACTGAACAATCCCAGCTCCGTCAGCTGCTCCTCATAAGACTTGTGCTCCAGACCCCTCACCAGTTTTGTTGCCCTTCTCTGGACACGCTCCAGGACCTCAACATCTTTCCTGTAGTGAGGGGGCCCAAAACTGAACACAGCACTCGAGGTGTGGCCTCACCAGTGCTGAGTACAGGGGATGCTCACCTCCCTGCTCCTGCTGGCCACACTATTTCTAACGCAGGCCAGGATGCTGCTGGCCCTCTTGGCCACCTGGGCACTCTGTTGGCTCATGTTCAGCCGAGCATCAACCAACACTCCCAGGTCTTTTTCCTCTTCACACTCATCCAGCCACTCATCCCCAAGCCTATAACGCTGCATGGGTTGTTGTGCCCAAAGTGCAGGACCTGACACTTGGCATAGTTGAACCTCATCCTATTCACCTCAGCCCAGCAATCCAGCCTGTCCAAATCCCTCTGAAAGGCCTCCCTACCCTCAGGCAGATTGACACCCCCTCCCAGCTTGGTGTCATTTGCAAACTTACTGAGAGTGCTCTCAATCCCCTCATCCAGGTCATCAATAAAGATATTAAACAGAATGGGATCTAGTACCGACCTCTGGGGGACACGACTTGAAACGGGTTGCCAGCTGGACTTAACTCCAGCCAGTTCCTTACCCAAAGAAGTGTACACCTGTCCAGGCCATGGGCAGCCAGTTTCCCCAGAAGAAGCCCGTGACAGACCATGTCAAAGACTTTGCTGAAGTCTAGGTAGACTACACCAACAGCCCTTCCCTGATCTACCAGACTGGTCACCCAGTCATAGAAAGAGATGAGGTTGGTCATGAACGACCTGCCTTTCACAAACCTGTGCTGGCTGGGCCTGATCCCCTGGACACCACGCACATGTCGTGCAATCTCATCCAAGATGATTTGCTCCATAACTTTCCCTGGTACCGAGGTCAGGCTAACAGGCCTATAGTTCCCCAGATCCTCCTTACGGCCCTTCTTGAAGATGGGAGTCACATCAGCAAGCCTCCAATCCTCTGAGACCTTACCAGTTAACCAGGAGTGCTGACAGATGGCCGAGAGGGGCTTGGCAATCACCCCTGCCTCCCGAGAAAAGAAGACTGAAATGGGAACTGATCAATGTTTATAAATATCTACAGGGAGGTGGAGACAAACAGATGAGGCCAGGCTCTTTTCAGTGGTGTGTAGTGACAGGACAAAGAATAATGGCCTAATACTTGAACAGAGGAAGTTCCATTTAAAAATATGGAGAACTTCTTTATGGTAAGGGTGATGGAGCATCAAACAGGCTGCCCAGAGAGGCCGTGGAGTCTCCTTCTATGGAGAAACTCAAGACCCACCTGGAAACCCAGATAACATTCACTGATATGGGGGGGAGGGGGGGAAGAAAAGGAGGGAAGAAAGGGGGTTGTGATCTGCTGTAGCGAACCTGCTTTAGCAGGAGGGTTGGACTTAATCACAGAATCACAGAATTGTAGGGGATGGAAGGGACCTCCAGAGATCATTGAGTCCAACCCCCCTGCCAAAGCAGGTTCCCTATAGCAGGTCGCACAGGTAAGCATCCAGGCAGGTCTTGAACATCTCCAGAGAAGGAGACTCCACCACCTCCCTGGGCAGCCTGTTCCAGTGCTCCGTCACCTCACTGTAAAGAAGTTCTTGTGCACATTTGTGCAGAACTTCCTATGCTGCAGTTTCCGGCCGTTTCCCCTTGTCCTGTCTCCACTCACCACTGAAAAGAGTCCGGCCTCGCCATTCTGCCCCCCACACCTTAGATACTTATAGACCTGGATCAGATCCCCTCTCAGACTTCTTTTCTCAAGGCTGAACAGACTCAGTTCACTCAGCCTTTCTTCAGAGGAGAGATGCTCCAGGCCCCTCACCATCTTTGTGGACACAGTATTCCAGATGAGGCCTTACCAGGGCAGAGTAGAGGGGGAGGATCACCTCCCTCGACCTGCTGATCTCTTGAGATCTCTTCCAACCCCCCACCAAAATAAAAGTTAAATATAATCTGCAGGAAAAAATTGTTTTCATCACTGAGTGATTAAATCATTGCTTACGAAAAGAACAAAGCCATAATTAGTATGAAATAATATATCAATGACTATATTTTGCCAATGAAAACTTCTCAAATAATAAACATGCAAAAAATAGTGCAATTTAGTATGGGAAGCGAAATTAGAAAAGCTCATTAAAATCTGTAAATCTGCTACAGACACCTACCATTAAATAATTCATCAACTATTTAACACATTTACAATAAGAACATACAAATTACATTTTATCACCAGGCTAATACTAATTTTTGTTCAATGAAAACATTCCTTGTTACTAACAGACTTCTGAAAAGGTTTAGTTGCAAACTGATTAACGTGGAGCTTTGTTAATTAAATCAGCTGAAGGAAATTTCAGCTGACACCCTGCTAGGTGCCCAAATTAAGAGATTGTCCCATTGCATTAAATACGGTGCATTTATCATAGATAAACTAACAGGCATTAACTTGAGCTGACAGATAATGGAGAATGAAAATGAACATTTGCAGCACTGTATGCAATAGACACACAGCTCTTTTACAAATAATTTTAGCTTTACAGGCTTCTGAACAATTAGAAATGCTGCTTTCAGTCTGAAATAAAAGAATAAATTACTCCAGTAGTACTTTGTTAAGGTGATGGTATCAATTACAGAGAAAGATTTGGTGGAGTTCAGAAACCAATGAACAACAAATGTTAACAAAACTAAGAGAACTGACCATGTAGTATGTAAATGAAGATGCATTTGTAGGTGAATGTTCATCTTAGATGATGGTTTTCAGTTAGTGTAACACGTGCAAGCTTCAGGAGCTAAGTTGTGAGTTCCTTTTCTTTTTACAGCTTCTTGAGACTACCCAAAAATCCAACTCATTTAGTTTTTGAAGTTACCAAGGCTTAAAAAAAAAAAAAAAAAAAAAACCAATTATAAAATGACATCTGGAAATTCTACTTATACTTCCTCCCCAGAGCTCCAAATCCAAACAGGAGCTACGGAGCTACCCAGGATAGTGAAGTTGCTTCATCACAGCAGATTGCCAACACCTGTTGTAATACTCAAGCACAGCCAAAGTTAATGATAAGCTCATTAACAACAGATGCCAAGAAAACCATTTCAGCAGCACCGCTCAACTATAGCCACACACAAGAAGAGAAGTAGCCAGCAACATGGACTGGCTTCATGTACCAAATTATGAGATCTAACAACACCTGTCAGTTCTGAGAATATCAAAGAAGCTACAAAGATATGTATAACAAATTTTTTACTCTTTCTTGTTCCAAATGACAGAAAAAAAAAATAGCAGAAAACCAGCAGTGCTCTTTGACAATAATCGTCCTGAAGAATGTTAATATATTTTGTAGTTAAGACTAAAAAGTAGTCAACAATCTCTATCTGAAATGAATTATATTTGATCTTAGTGATTTGCTCATGTTTTATGACACTGATACCAAGTATAATTTCACATATTGGCTTCTTCAGCTGCATTTGCAGTCAATCCAGGTATATGCAATTTATTAAGTACGAATAAATTAACCCAGGCTAATTGGGGCTGTGAGCAACCTGGTCTACAGGGAGGTATTCCTGCCTATAGTAGGGGGTTGGAACTAGATGACTTCAAAGGTCCCTTCCAACCCAAACCATTCTATGATTAAATTACTAAAACTCGTAAGAAAAAAATATTGGAAACTATCTCCTTACTTCCACATGAGGCACTCCCAATACTCTCTGAAAAGAGTTATCAGGAGAAGGTAGAATTGCATGTCTGCAACATCTGATGAAAAAAAAAAAAAAAAAAAGTTATAATACTATAATCTTACTCTCTCTTTAGATGCTTTCTTCAGACAGTTAACACAGTTCAGTTCCTGCATTTTTGCCACCTGCAGTGTCTGGATCTGGGTGCACTATTCTCACAGTATCATGACCTTCTTAGGAAGGTTTTTTTCTTGTTAAGTTGATTAATTATGCATCCTATAAAAAGATGCATTCTAAGCAATTTTCACATGTTTCCTTTCACCTCTGCTCCTCTAAACACTGGTCTTTACTTCCAATCTTCGTAGATGTTTTCAGATTCAGGACACAACTACATAACTTTTAATCACATCAGCAAACTCTAACATGAAGAACATAGTGACCAAAGGCTTCTCAACCTTGGTTTGCCCATGCAAGAGATGTGTGATATCCTGCAGAGACAGACAAAACATGAGAGAGTGCCTCAGAGTAAGTGATGGCTTTCTGTCACTCACATTTTTGCTTCTATTTTTACGAAATAGGACAAAACTGAATTGATTTTTTTCTAAGGAATTTTGGTATGAATAATTAGAAGCAGGTACTACAGAGTAAGCCATTGAGAAAAACAAAAAGCCTCACAGGAAATAAGACTTTCTGAGTTCAAGTGTTTACAACAATTCAATATTATTATATGCCAATATAACTATATTTAATCTTTTAATCTTTTTCATAGCCCTGATTGAATCAATATTATTCACCACCTCAAATAAAGTAATAAGTGTAGTAATAATCAAACATTTACATGTAAGGAAAATAGGGGCAGAACCTGAATGGGGCAAATCCACATGAAATCACATTCATTTGTATGCTACATCAAGTCTACCTGAACACTTTGCTAAGAAAATGCCAGTGCTAACTTCTTCACACTCTTCCATTAGTTTTAACAACTAACAAGTGTATACCTAAAACAAGTTCATGCTACAAGTCAAAGACTTCAAGATAATCTGTTGATTATATTGAAGTACAAGAGGAGATTCACCATGTGCTGAAAACTTATGCTGTTTTAATCTCTTAATGAATTATTCCCTTTTCATACTGAGAGCCATTTCAATTATAGCTAAGCTTGTCTTGCCTTTCATTTAAGATTAACCATTTCATATTGTCTCAAAAGATAAGCAAAACCTAATTGGATAAATATAGCACAAGCACCCAAGGAATGAAATGCCCCATTGATAAATACATTGTTATTTCCCAGCTTTAGAGATTAAAGCCATTAATTTATTTTGTTTTCACTACAATCAAGCTTTGCAGACAAACAGGTGGCAAAGAATAGTTTCTAACACACAAAACAAGACAAAGGCTCCATTGCTAAAAACTAACAGCTCAAATAATTCTTTCTGCTTTACTATCTAAAATTCAATTATTAACTATTATTTATATGTATAATAGTAGTACCAGCGGATCAAAACACTGACTTTCATATTAAGGTCCTTAAGTGAAAGGCACTATCTAGATACTATATAAAGAAACTCTCTCTACACTGCTTGTGTCTAACAGACAAATAAGAAAATAAGAAAAGGTGGGGCAAGAAAGGCATGTACAAGTGCAATAACTTAGTCAAGGTCAGATTAGCTGGTCCACGGCAGAGCTAATAATAGTCTTGATATTGACTGGACTATTTACCAAAATGAGATGTTCAAATGGAATTAAAAGGATATGCCCTTTTAATAATGAAATTATTTTGTGAGTTAGTAGATAAACATTTCAATGGTTTGCTTATGATCGTAAATAATTATTTCTGCAGCCTAAGCAAGTTGGTGGAGTAACAACAGCTCCACTAGACAGGAAGTCTTCCCTTTCATTTGCAGGTACAGAAATGATGTATGATTTAGACCTCAGTGTTATGAAGGGAAGGTAAATTGCCTTTTCTATTTAAGTATTTATTGTTCCTTATAAGTGATGTTCGCTCCAATAGGATGATTTCCTTGTACAACTGTTCTATTCTCTCACCTTCATGTACTTATACCGCTGTTTATGTAAACCTTGCATGCTATTATGCCATGGATCAGGGTTTCACAGATGCTTGCATTGTCTACTTTCCTAAATATCACATGACTTAAGAACTTACTAAACAGAAGCATTAGTCATTCTTTCCTATGGAGAACTGCTGAACAGGCAGACTGCCTGTGTGGATTTTTCTATGATTTGTTTGCTTGCTACGGCGACACATGATTTTCTGTATGCTATGAAGTCATCTGAATGCAAAGTATTTGCCCTTCTCTGTGCAGCATTGTTAGGATGAAGATACAATTTTATTTACTCACAGTGTAGAGTAGTATTCCTGTAATCACTAGCAGCCTCTATGTCATTACTTGAGAGATGCTAGTGGACAAGCAGCAGCGGGATTTTTGTCTTTGCAATACCCTTTTTCTTATAGCTGCCAAGTCTAAGTGTGATCTGTATTTCTAAAGCACTTCTATGCCACCACATCTCTATAGAATGAGAAGAACATCAGGCATTTCTTGTGTATTCATGTGGCATTCCTGACCAGCTATGCTGGACTTAGTTTAAAAGGGCTACTTGCATTGGTAAACAATGTTAAAACCCAAGCAACTACTGATAACATGGGAAAGATTTGCTGAAAGATCCAATATATGTTAAGTATATTCTTTATAGCAGTACAAAACCACACTATTTGCAGGTACTGATCCAAAAACAGGGGTAGAATGGCTCACCATGCAAGCCCTTGGTTAGCTTCAACATCTTAATCATTAACTTCTCTCTTCAACTCTCCCATTGGAAACAGAAGCACAGAAAATTAGACATGTAGATAGATCCTTGTATCATTCTGCTAATGAATTTTGCCTTCAGTACATTGTAATGGAATCCTGGGTAACCTGATCTGGTGGGTGAAAACCAGCCTATGTCAGAGGGATTGGAACAGGATGGGCCTAATGCCCCTTCTAGCCCAACCCATTCTGTGATTCTCATATGATAATGCTCAAGTCACGAGGGATAGGTAGCTCATTTTCTTGCTGCATGATATTTCTGCCTTTCAGGAAAGCTTTTTGAATATATTCCATTTGCACATTAAAACCTATATATTGCTTTAGAAGTACCTTATTAGAATACATAGCATGCTCTTAATTAATTGTTTGGGTACTTCTTTTTACAGCCAAATAGCCCGCTTCAGTATTGACTGTATGCACACATGTCAGAGCACATCATCAATTCTAAGTTTAGAATTCAGTTTTTACAAAATCCTTCTATTTCACTCTTCTTTTTTTGGAGTTGTTGTTTCTTGTAAGTATACAATGGTTAATCTGTCAAAATGACCCTCCACACTGATTTTCAATCATTCACATCTATTTACAGTAAGTCAAAATTGTATCTCAGCACTCACCTATGCTAAGAGTTAAAGTATCCACTGAAGCATGCTATATCCAAAGTTTCATGAGTGGAAAACTTTTGCTTGAAAAGTAGTGATCAAAGTAAAGAAAGCTGCTCTCGTATTTACACAAATCAGTTTTTTTGGACTCCTTTTCTGCATTATCCAGGATTTTATAATGTGACTATTTCAGAATTCAACTTGACACTAAAACAGTAGGAATTTAACAATTAAACCAATGGATTTAATTATTTTTTCCTCTTACATTATTCTTAGCACTAAAGATAAACATTCAGTAAATGATACTACATTCCACAGTTTCACTGCTTGCTTTTAGCTTTGTTTGCTGATTTCTTTTGTCAAAAAATCTAAAGAGCATACAGAATTTTAGATAACACAACTGTTCAACTTTTTAAAATCATAAGCAAGCAAAATATTCAAGGTGAATATCTCTAATTTAGCACATTTCTTACCAATACCGGTTGCTTTATATTTGTAGTCATTACTCTTGCCATCTGGCTTGATGCGCTCATTAATAAATGAAGAAAATCCCTGTTGCATATTGGCAGACAGCTGCTGACCTTCTACCTGAAATATCCATGTCACAAATTCACACTTCAAATTCTTTTGTACTTCATAGAGCAACACTGCCAAGTATTGCTACATAAATGTGTCATATTTTCTGACATACTCATCTGACTCTGTAGCTTACACTACTCAGTAAGAGTTTATGAAGTACTCTGCTCTGCTTTCTTGACTTCCTATTGTCAGTAGCAAAAACTATGCAGTTACCTCTGCTTTGATTGCTTAACTGTCACCTGTTATTTATTTTTTACCATGCATAGTGAGGATATATTATTAATTTAACATACAAACTATTTAAATACCCTTCAGTTCGTAGAGCTGTGGGGGCAAGCATGTCATGTGCAGACTTCATGGGATGGTTTAGTGATACTCAATGGATTCAAAAACAGTACCATCCCATAATTGAAATGTTTCTAACGTCTTCACAATGTAGTTTCAACAATTCAACATAAGGAAACTGAAACAGCTTGTCCAGAACTGGAAATGCTTAGGAAAATCTTATTACTGTTTGAAAGATGTATATGCTTAACCTTAAAATCAAGGACACAATTGTTACTCTTGTGTTGGCTGTACTGACAATCGTCACATCTCCTCATTTTGTTTTAATCCCTCAACCATGTATACTGATTGAGGATAGTGCCAAGACAAATCCCAGCAAGCTAACACCTACTGTGACAAATTTGGTGAGTGACACCTTCAGTGACAGAAAACTTCATCTTTGGATACATCTTTTTAGAACCTTCTTATGCTCGAAGATAATGGAAAATGATTTATTATTATTATTGCTTTTGCTTCAACAGTTAAATTTGAACTCAATCAAAAAGGTTTTAAGTTTTAAATTTGGAATTGTCATTTGTTTTCATTAGTGCAAAAATGACATCACACCAGTTGTTATAGACACAGAGGAATAGGATTCTGGAAGCCTGATATTTTCATTTGTCACATGTGCACACAATATATGTAGATGGAGCAAACAGACTGCTGTGTGGCTTTGAGCACTTCCCAAAGAATAAGTAATTTAATTCAGTACTAAGACTTATTGTAACAGCAGACTTCATTTTTCACATTCAACCAAAATTACTTCAGTTTCCAAAACTGAAAATTTGAACAGATTGTCAGGTTTAAAATAAGGTCTAAATCCTAAGCCTGAACATGGTTTGAATTGAGTATGTCTGAATATAAAATAATTTCACCTACTCAGTAAACAGAGTTTTTATAACACATTTTTATGAAATACTTCGACCTATTTTTAACAAAAGCTGTTTGAATAAATGAGCTTCACAGAATCACAGAATTGCCAGGGTTGGAAGGGACCTCAAGGATCATGAATCTCCAACCCCCCTGCCACAGGCAGGGCCACCAACTTCCATATTTAATACTAGACCAGGCTGCCCAGGGCCCCATCCAACCTGGCCTTGAACACCTTTGGGGATGGGGCATCTACAATCTCTCTGGGCAGCCTGTTCCATTACCTCACCACTCTCTCTGCAAAGAATTTCCCCCTGACATCCAACCTAAATCTCCCCTCCCTCAACTTAAAACCATTTCCCCTCATCCTGCAGTTATCAACCCTTTCAAAGAGTTGATTCCCATCCCCTCTGTAGGCTCCCTTAGGTATTGAAAGGCTGCAATGAGGTCACCCCCACAGCCTTCTTTTCTCCAGGCTAAACAAGCCTAGCTCCCTCAGCCTGTCTTCATAGGGCTTGCGTGCAGGGTGGCAATTGTTCATAGTAATCACCACCAAGCCTCCTGGCATTTGCTTTCTTAGTTTATTATGTATGAAGAGAATGGCCAACCCATTCTGCTTATGCACTATGTTCTCACTATTTCAACCCAAACAGTTCTAGAAGTATTGGGAATGGAATCGTAATGGGAAACATCAGCTTTCCTGCAATAGTAATGTAGACACTTCAGACTAAACACTAAATCAAAGAGCACCTTGACTCTAGGGGACCAAGCTTTTATACAGGTAGCAGGCAATAGGACATGGGGAAATGGACTTAAACTGAAAGAGGGGAGGTTTAGGTTAGATGTTAGGAACAAGTTCTTCACTCAGAGGTGCTCAGTTTGGAACAGGTTGACCAGAGAAGTTGTGAATGCTTCATCACTGGAGGTATTCAAAGCCAGGCTGGAGGATCCTGGGCAGTCTCATCTACTGGTTGGCAACCAGTAGGAGGGAGTTGGAACTAGATGATCTTTGAGGACCCCTTAAACCCAAGCCATTGTATGATTCTAGTTCTCCAATTAGCTTTCTAGCTTTCAGGTAGTTTCATAGTTCAGTTTTCAACTGGCCTACTAAGCTCAATGTTACCTCTAAAAAAGTTTATATTCTCTTCACTGCAGAGCACTTTGACTGGTTTGCTAATGCTACTGAATGCTCAAACATTACTCAGCAACATAGCAGAAAGGACTAAAGAAAAGAAAGCAGAAAGATGACAGAAATAGAAGTGACGTTACCAAATCTACAGAAAAAAGTATATAAAAATAGGAGTAATTCTCACCTTTTTTTTTTTTTACTGTCTTTTGTGAAATGTCTGATTATTATTATTTTTTCTGTGCTGTATTATTCTCCCAAGAGGTTAAAATGCTGACAATCTTTCATGGAATAAATATCATTCAGTGTTGTTTTCTGAAAGTAAGTGTAGAACAAGGTAATAAAGAATTATACATGTAAAAGCAAAACTTGCTCTCTGGCCTCCCTCTGTTTCTTATATATGAATTTAAAAGCCTAAGTGCATTTTATATTAATAGACCATTCTTATGGTAATATTAAAACTAATGTAGTAGACGAAAACAAGGCCAAGTCACACAAGAGAACCCAAAGTAAGCTTGGAAGATGACACCAAAGAACTACAAAAGGTGTACTGCTGAATATTTCTGGTGTTTCCAATGAACAGAAATAATAGAAGTACCTGAGCAGTTCAGTTCAATCCTCCCACCTAAATTCATTGATTCATAGTAGACAAGGTGCTTAAGCTTTCAGTTATGGCCTGAAATATCCTATCTTTATACTAACTCATAAGCATGCTTTCAGGGAGTTAAATGACCTCCACATGCCACTTTTGTTATTTTCTTTGAAGAAAAGAAAATGATTGAGCTTTCAGGAATTGAAATCTTTCTTCAAAAATTCTTTTGTAAGGATTCCATAACTAACAACAATAAAAGCCATCTAGAAAGTAAAACACTCGGCCTCCCACCAGACAGCAAAGCCTCCCTCAGCATGGCTGAAAATCTTCCACAAAGCAAACAAAACCAAAACACAACAAACAAGAGACCCCACAGCCAGTAAATCCAGCAAAAATCAAATGATCATCTCAACCACCAAAGGATAAACATCTGCCTTTTTTGTTTGGTTGAGTTTTTTTTATTCTCAAGTAACTATATTTTCATCTCAGGATGGTACATCAATCCAATAATGTTCTGTTATGTTTAGGAAAAAATAACAAGTATGAAACATCTTCATGAAATTAAATGAGATATTTGGCAAGATGATGAAGCCTGAAGTAGAAAAAAGGAAAGCATGTTGGAAAAAGCTGTTTATCTATATTCAGGTTGGATATTAGGAAAAATTTCTTCTCTGAAAGAGTGTTCAGGCTCTGGAATGGGCTGCTCAGGGAGGTGGTGGAGTCACAGCCCTTGGAGATGTTCAAGGACTGTGAAGACAAGGTGCTAAAGGACATGGTTTAAAGGGGAAATATTGGTGGTATACGGACAGTTAGACTGGATATTGGAGGTCTTTTCCAACCTTGGTGATTCTATGACTACCATGTCTCTTTGCCAAGTCAAATTTAATCCTTTCCTATTGAGGTATAAATACATTTCTAGGAACGTGTTTTGCAAAATCACAGAAATCATCTGCTGTCCTCTGCTGCTTCTGCCACAAGCTTTTAGACAGGAGCCTGCCATGAAGACAGTACAGAAGAGGAAAAATTCTTGCTAAGTTGTCTAACTTCATAAATAGGGATCTATCAGTCTGACTCAAACTTCAAATTAAACCTTACTCCCATGTTATTCTTCAAAGACTACAATCTTGATTATAGTTTAATACTCATAATTCCTTAAACAGAAATTGCCTGAGATTTACACAGTTTCAGAAAGTTGCTTCTTATTGATGCTGAGGAGACAGGCAAAGAAACCCCGAAGTCAGTACCAAATGTAGCTTAACAACCATGCAACATCAGGAGTAAATTTATGGCTGTGCACCTAAGCTGAAATAATTATGTTCTGTATTAAATGATACACTGATGAGCACACACTAATGTTATGAAGCTTGGTTCTACCCGGCTCTTCGCTGGTTAAAATTTTTCATCCCAAACTGAAATGAAATTTTGTGATGCTTTCAGGCATATTCATTTGCTTCCTTTCTGAAACATTTACATGACTGCCAGTATTCACAGTAAATAACACCAGCAGGTAAGAGGCAGGAAGTTGAAGTAAGATGCCAGAACTTCTGAGGCAGGCATGTGCTTACAGTAAAGCAGTAGTATGAATAAATTCCAATACATACTCATGTGAGAATGGATCTACAAACTGCCTCAAGACAGAATTTTTAAATAAAATATACAGTACTGACTCTTCAAGTGATTTCCTGATTCCCAGATAATGTTTAAATTACTCCTGAAGTATCTCCAGTGCCAAGAAACCTGTTTTTGCACTTGATGCACCCCCCCCAGTCTGTTCATAGTTGTATTTATTTTTAGCAATCTAGAAGAATTACAGATGCACATTACATGATTCCTACACAATAGCATGAACCAAAATGTTGTCTAATGAAATCCAATGCATACACAGTGAAAGTTCTAGGGGGAAAAAAAAAAAGGAAAGATTTAGAATCATAGAATGGTTTGGGGTGGAAGGGACCTTTAAGATCATCTAGTTCCAACCCTCTGCTATAGGCAGGGACACCTTCCCCTAGACTAGGTTGCTCACAGCCACATTCAGCCTAGCCTCCAGGGAGGGAGCATCAACAACCTCTCTAAGCAAAGATTTGATCTCAGATATAAAATATCAGATTACTTAAGACTGGATAAGTAGTTTTAATACTTGCTGTGATTCTGCAATTTTAGTTCCCAAGACATCTTTGATATTAAAACCAGAAAAAGGTACCTTTTGTTCACATTGGTTTTTACGATTGCTTTCAATCACATTCCCAATCCAGAGATGCAACAGCTTCACGTTTGTCATTGATATTTGATAATTTTGGCCAATTTTTACATAATTCTTCACTTTGAGTAACTTACTATACTGCTTCTTAATTTTAATTTAAACATTATTGTGAAAATTTGAGATACAAGTCATGTTATTGATGTAGGGTCAATCAGTGAGAAAGATTGACGGCTTCCTGCTCTGCAGATGAGTCTCAGAGTTCAGGCAGCTATTTATTCCTGAAGTCTCTGCTCGTCATAGAATCATAATATACTACTGAGAAGGATCACAGGTGTCAAAATTATCTCTGTGCAGTGCAAAAGCACAAGTAGAACATGTAAACAGTGCTACTATGAAAGCTGCAGCTACAGATCATGCATTTAAGTACAACATAGCTTTAAATTATTTTGAACTTTATGTGTAAGTTACATCATCTTTCATGCTTAAAATACCTAAGCACTCTTCTAGAATTACTTAATAATGAAAGCAACCAAGTAATGCGCCCATTTTCCAAATACAGAAACTACAGGCTGTTCAGATATCCGCATGGTAACTTATCAAGTCATTGTGTTAGAGGCTTTTATCCAGTTGAATTACTGCCGTATCATAGTATTCCAATATAGCGTGACAGAAAAAAAAAGTGCTTCCAGATGATAAGCATGCCTAACACAAATGAAATTTTAGAAATTCAAGAAAATTCATTCTCTCTTTCAAATAAATTTAAGGTGTAACTTAGGATGCATTTGGGATATTGCATTAGAAAAATCCTATCTTTAAAAATAAACACATTCACTTGAGTTAAATATGATCTAACTAGAATAAAAGTCTTCTTTTATTTTTAGGTTGTTGTGGACACTACACTGTTCTTAAACCTTTCAATTCTTTAACACTCATGTGTTGCAAGAGATAAATTAGGAATGATGCGAACAGGAAGATAATGGAAAAGAAAGCTCTTTCAACAAAATGCATACATGGTGATACTACCATCTGCCATCCAATGATATGAAGAGTTTGCAAATACTTAAGTTAGAACCTAACCATTACATCCTGAAAACATTTTTCCAAACAAGAATTTCATTCCCAAAGAGTATTTCCAGTTTGTATCTGAATACTATAAATACATACACACAGACATACACACCCACACAGACTTATGAGAAACTTAACTTACAGTGGGAATAGTTGGCCTTTTCCTAATTGATTCCCAGTCCACAGAAGGTTACAAGAAGCACTGGGTTGGCCCTAAGAGATCACAAGAGCATGCTACTCCTACAGAAGACACTGAACAGCTGCAGATACACAAAATTTACAGTAAGAATAATTTAATAATTTGCACAACTTAAAAGGAGTGCCTGTGATACCTAACCATGAATTCCTCAGAATACAATTGACAGGGATTTTGCTTAGTCTTAAACATAAAAAGCCTTTACTCAACAAAAAAAAAAAATACCCCATACTCCCACTCCCACCCCATTAAAATGAAACAGCTTGGAGGAAAGTATCCGCTTCAGAAGAAATCCATAGAGTTCTGACAGTAAGTGAAAGATTTTACAATGTCTCTTATTTATTGACTGAAAACAGGAGCTACCTTGCTGAATACTGCATAGAACAGTAACAACAAATATTATTACACAGTTGAGTGTTACAGCAAATAAATAATGAGATATATAATCTCCTGAATGGAGATCAGGAAATCAACTCTCTTCTTTTTTCCTCATGTTTGCCTTTTAGTGCATAGATGACTATATATCTTCTCAAAACAGTATTTTCACGCATCATAAAAAGCACAGACAAGCTCTGAGGGAAAATCATAAACATAAATCAAGGTTGTATTTCAGGCCTGGACAATAAGATGCACTTTATAAGATACTTTAAATGTCCATCTCTAAATGCAGTCTTAAGGCATTCAGTCTGCAGGCATTTTGACCACAGTATGGATTGACCTCAACCAGCAGCCATGCACACACATAGTCCTCAGGGTGAATAAGAAAAGCTAAAGTGACAAAGCAGTGGCTCAAGATAGAGGCAGTTTAATAAGTCAAGCACAGAAGGAAGGGAAGAACAACAACAAATAAGTGGATTGATGAAAAGTGATGCAAAGGCAAGTAATGCAGACTGCCTTCCACAAGCAGACCCATACCCAGTCCCCAGGCAACAGCCACATTGGAAGACAGCCATCCTACTTATTGTCAAGCATGATACACACTTTGGTGATGATGGAGTGAACTGACACCAACACAGACTATATGGCACCAAACACCTCTGCCCACTCAGGTCAGCACTCCATGCTGTGTTGTTCCAGCCTCCTGCCCACCCCCAACGCTGAAGAGTGCCTTGGACTCTGTGAGTACTGTTCCACCAGAGTGATAACATCAGTGAGCTACTAGCACTGTTGTAGCAGCAAATCTGAAACACAGCACCATATAAGCTACTGTGTAGGAAGTTAACTCCATTCCTATTCACACTCAGCAGAGCCTGGCCATAAATGCATACATTAGCAACTTCTCACTAGAGCAGTTCTCAAACATGAAAAAGAAAGAACCAAGTACTAAACACTAGAAGAAGATGAGAAATTCCCAAAATGATTCTTTAAACTACCTAATGCTCGTCTCACTAGCATTTATTCATACAGAAATTTTTAAATATAAAATATTTATTCTTTAAAGAGAAAACAACAGATTAGAGAAACTCCAATATGTTCTCCCAATGACACAAAAGTCAACAGAAGAAAATGTTCACAAGTGAGATTTTCTTGTGATTGTGAGAAAATCTCTCAAGGTAACTGAAGCCTCATAAGTACAGGAAGAGCCAACTCTAAGTTACACCTACTGATAGTCAACTTTTCCACTGACATTTATTCATCCACAGCAGTGACTATAAGATGTTCCTAAATACATATATTATATCATCTCCAGACAAGCATGTATCTGATGTGGAAAAACAATGACATTGTTAGAAATCACTATGAAACAAGTACCAGTCCCTTGCTGGGGTATTATCCATCAACACTCACATCATGATTATAGCTATCGTGGTTTGAAACAATTTGAAACACAGCAAATACTTATATCTATTCATGAGATAGTTCAGCTGTTATTCTGTTCCTACCTGTAAAAAGGTATTCCATGATTATTCTTTATTAATACAGTTAGTTGGCTTTGTTGCATGCTCATGCATGTTCTAAATTTTGCAATGTAAAATCTGTACCTTGTTACTTACTGTGTTTGATCTTCATAAAAATGAATGGATCTGTGCTGCAATTTTAAGAATCATGGACTGCAAGAACAAAAGCAAGAACGAAAGTAAAATGCAACAAAATTATTTTCCCACCTTTCCTCATTAGCCCTCTCCAGGACTCCAGCCCATTCCAAGTCTCTTGGGATGCTTAGCAAGGCACATTCCCACAATAATAACCCACTACCTCATCCAAAACCTTCACAGTCCTGTACATTCCAATCCTCTCTCACATTTGTACACTCACACTTACATTCACTTGTACAGAAATGTAGAACGTCAAATCGGTCTCACTGACATGACTTAAGACACTTTTGATCACAATATATGTGGCTTTGCAATTGCTGTTAGGAAAAAATTCTCCCAACTGCTTCAGCTGTCAGTTCAAGGGGCTGCAGAGAATAATGGACAAAAAGAAAAAATGCAGATGTCATTTCCTTAAATGCACTAAAGCTGTTGCATGTGACTAAATTCACCAAGAACAGACACAGAAGTCTTTGCTAATGATGCAAACAGAAAGTCTATTTTTAGAGTCATTTATCATTCACTAATCTTCCTTGAAGCTGGTATTTTCCAGTAGATAAAACCAAGCAAATTGGTATCAGATCATTTAAGTCCACACTTGAATAGAAAACAACAAAGCGATTCATGCAGTTCTTTCAATGGTGACTATATATTTCTACTGAACAAATATGACTTGTTGGTCTAATGACATTTTAGTCAAGAAAATAAATTTTCCTTTTTTTTTTTTTGTTTTTTGTTTCTTTCCTGGCAAAATTTAACTACAGCTCTGACATATCTGGAAAGGAAGAGATGAAAAACAGCTTCGATGTGACATTAGAAAATAACAAAGAAGTGACTCATACATATAGTACTTCTTCTATTTCCATTAGATGGACATTTATGTCATGTTTTTATATTTGCTGGAAAAGGAATTATTCTGATAATGTGAACAAAATCTTCCAATTACTTGCACTGCACACTGTAATTGAAAAGATAATTAGCTGCCACGAAAGATCACTAACCATACACCATGTCCACAACTGAAGCTCCTGATTAATGCTGAAAACAAGAGAAAGCAGGTCGGAAACACTCTTATATAAATTTCATAGTATCCACAGAATTTTGCTTTTGTCACAGATTACAGTAGTACAAGCTGTTTAACTAAACTTGAAAGCATCTTTCTGACTGCTGGCTAGTTTGCTGAGATATATTCGTATTAAAATCAACGAGGTGAGTGGGTGAATTAAAAACTATTGAATTCCTGATATTAAAAGGCAAACTCTTCCATGGTGAACTCACTTAAGAGGCCTACCCTCTCCTCATCACTGCATAAATTCTGGGCAGGTTAAATGCATAGCATAAATACTAGCTTGACAGGTTTGTGGGTGTATTTTTCCTTCAATCTATACCATTATTGAAAAAAGTGTGCATATAGATTGTATATATTTGATTACCACATCTGTGGACTTCATTAGCATGCTGTCATTTGGTTGGTTTGTTCACCTTTGAAACTAGCTTCTTTCATCTAATAGTTATTTCCAAATTAGATGTACCATTTTTTTCTTTTTAATAGCTTCATAAAGTGTTCATAGCCAAACTATGATATCGTAGATGTTATCCATATATAAAGACTAAAATGAATTTTCTATTTCTAGCAGATATGTATCATGTCATACAGGCTATACTACAGAACGCTAACTCTTTGGCTTACTTTCCAACTATGTAATTAAAGACAAAATCATTCTAAAGGAACACTTCACAAACGTATTTCATGCCAATGTACAGCATACAGAATTACATGAGATATGGGAGCTCCTGACCTTGCCTCACACATTTAGAATGAACACCAGTTTCCACAGAGGTTTAAATATAGGCTTAATGAATTGAAAGGTATACAGAAAGAAAGTACTTCCCACCATCCTTCTTCTGTCCAAAAACTGAGGGACAAAGCAGCCACATTTGCCTACAGTCTCTTCTTGAAAAGAAGATGTTAAATCCAGTACACATTTTCAGTAGAAGATGGCTCTGATAAGTCTGGAAACAAGCTATGGATTACTATATAGTACAAACAGAATGGAAAAAAAAGAGCAGAAAAAAGTCTCCTTAACTGCAAAAAGATATTTCTCCATAAAATTAAAAATAGATCTCTATTCACATTTTTGCATATTTGATCTCTGCCTGCTTGGAGTCTAGATACAAATAGTAGCCAAATTACAACAATTGGACTTAAAAGAATGACTATTTCTCTTGGTGCCATCACCTTCAGAAATCATCACTTAAGCTAGATATCACAGAAGACATTAAGGGTCTCTTTGAGCTAAGTCTAACTTCTGCTTGTAACAGCTCACAGTACAAGTACAACCCTTTTTTGGGAGGCAGTAGAATGGTACTCTGAATTAGACATGCTCGCAACTGAAAGCTAAACTCATTCCTCACATCAGGGTTTAACAAGTCTAATGGAACTTTTTAACACCATTTGCACCCAAGGGTACCACGGCTGTTGAACTTCAGATAGCAATAATCTCCACAGAAGTGGATGCAAGCATTCCTCAGCTTTAACTCTGCTACTGTAACCATTTCCTGCATTAATGCTCTTAAGTGCAATAAAACCTGCATTTTAAATTTCCTTATGACTTGCAACAGAGTGCAGCTAAGCATTCATTTGCGTAGCTGTACTTAACATCTTAACTAGTTGCTTCCTTTTTGCATTAATATTAAACATAACTGTACCTTGCTGTTTCTGGAAGCACATTAAAGGACATATTTATTCAAGTACTTCCATAGAGATTACTTAAATCTAAGATATGAACTCTGTGGAACATGTAGACATTAATTCATAATGGCAAAATCAATTGAATGGTATAATTTTACTGTCTGAAATGTAACTTAACCACATAAGAAAGCTGAAATTTAGTGTTGTCTTCAGTAAAATTGGAAACAAGGTTTTGTGTTGCTATTACTCAAATGTTGTCAGGAGAAATTCATCCTATAACTGTTTACAGATAGCACCTGATACTCTGAACAAGTAGTGATTTTGGTAAATGGAGTAGTTTCATTCTGATTTCAAGTCATAACAATGTTCAGTGTATAAAACACAGAAAATAAGTATTACTTTCAAAGCATGGTTCCGTTATTTTTATCATTTCCACTTACACATCAGTGAAGGCTTATAGATGCCTACAGATCTCTCTAAAAATTAACCTGACAAATTCAAACATTATCATTTATTGCTGCTTTCAAGCTTTCACAGAATCACAGAATCACAGAATCACCCGGGTTGGAAGGGACCTCAAGGATCATGTAGTTCCAACCCCCCTGCCTAGCAGGGCCACCAAACATACACATTCAGATCAGGTTGCCCAGGACCCCGTCCAACCTAGCCTTGAACACGTCCAAGGACGGGGCATCCACAACCTCCCTGGGCAGCCCATTCCAGGGCCTAACCACTCTCCTTGTAAAGAACTTCCCCCTAACATCCAACCTAAATCTTCCCTCCCTCAACTTGGATCCATTTCCCCTAGTCCTGCTGTTATCAGCCCTTTTGAAGAGTTTACTCCCCTCGTGGGTGTAGGTTCCCTTCAGGTATTGATAGGCTGCAATGAGGTCACCCCGCAGCCTTCTCTTCTCCAGGCTGAACAAGCCCAACTCCCTCAGCCTGTCCTCATAGGGGAGGTGCTCCAGCCCTCTGGTCATCTTAGTCGCCCTCCTCTGGACCCTTTCCAAAATCTCAATGTCTTTCTTGTACTGAGGGCTCCACACCTGGACACAGTACTCCAGATGGGGCCTCACAAGAGCCAAGTAGAGAGGGACAATCACCTCCCTCTCCCTGCTGACCACCCCTCTCCTGATGGAGCCCAGGATCCCATTTGCCTTTCGAGCTGCCAGAGCGCACTGCTGGCTCATGTTAAGTCTCTCGTCCATCAGGACCCCCAGGTCCTTCTCTGCCGAGCTGCTCTCAAGGACCACTCCCCCCAGCCTGTACGGGTGCCTGGGGTTCTTCCGGCCCAAATGCAAAACCTTGCACTTTGCCGTGTTGAACCTCATTAGGTTCACCCGAGCCCAGCCCTCCAGCCTGTCAAGGTCCCTCTGAATGGCATCCCTTCCTTCCACCGTATCAACCGCACTACTCAGCTTGGTGTCGTCAGCAAACTTGCTGAGGGTGCACTCGATTCCCTCATCAATGTCATTAATAAAGATGTTAAAGAGCACCGGTCCCAAGACAGACCCTTGGGGGACGCCACTTGTTACCGGCCTCCATCTGGACACAGAGCCATTGACCACCACCCTCTGTCTGCGGCCTTTCAACCAATTACTTATCCATCGGGTCGTCCACCCATCAAATCCACTTCCCTCCAATTTGGAGATGAGGATGTGGTGGGGGACCATGTCAAAGGCCTTGCTCAAGTCCAGGTAAATGACATCGGTCGCCTTCCCTTCGTCCACCAATGCCGTCACTCCATCATAGAAGGCCACAAGACTAGTTAGGCATGACCTTCCTTTGGTGAAGCCGTGCTGGCTGTCTCGGATCACATGCTCATTTCTCATGTGATCGAGCATGTTGTCCAGGAGGATCTGTTCCATGATCTTCCCAGGCACGGAGGTGAGACTTACCGGCCTGTAGTTCCCCGGGTCCTCCCTGCTCCCCTTCTTGTATATGGCAGTGACGTGACCCTTCCTCCAGTCATCCGGGACCTCACCTGACAGCCACGACTTCTCAAATATGATGGAGAGCGGCTCAGCAACCACCTCAGCCAGCTCCTTCAGGACCCTGGGATGCATGCCATCCGGCCCCATAGACTTGTATTCATTCAGTCTAAGGAGGCACTCTCGGACTTGCTCTGCCCTTACAGTGGGGAGGGATTTACCTCCTTGGTCCCCACATAGAGGTTTGGGGATGCAGGGCTCAGGGACATGAAAAAGACTAGAATCCTGGCCAGTAGTGAAGACCGAGGTGAAGAACTCATTCAGCACCTCAGCTTTCTCTTCATCTGTTGAAGCCAGTTCTCCTTTTAAATTTACCAAAGTAGGTACGCCCGTTTTGGCCTGTCTCTTCTGGCCAATGTACCTGTAGAAGGTTTTCTTATTGTTTTTCACATCCCTTGCCAAGTTCAGTTCTGCCTGCGCCTTGGCTTCCCTAATCCCACGTCTGCAAGTCCAGACGGCATCCCTGTACTCTTCCCAGTTTACTTTCCTTCCCTGTTTACTTATTTTTTTCAGAAAAAATATTGTGTCCATGTCAACGGTTTATGGGCTGGTTCGGCCCGGTTCCGTGACGAGCGGGGCAGAGGGATCCGCAGATCCGCGCCTCCGGAAAAAACGGAAACAGGAGACCCCAAAATAATTAAAACAGCAGCACCGATCTGAGGAGAAACAAACTAATTTACTAAGTATATTATCGGAATGCAAGATAACACACTATGATACAATATAATCAGAATTGAAGCTAATAAATCAAATATAATGAGAGAGAGAATGTCTGAAAGGGTGGATAGGCCTCACCACAACACTGAGGTGAGATGCGCAGTGCAGTTGAGCATCAGGGAGACGGGAGCAGTGTCCACGACGAAGGGCAGGCGAGAAAGAGAACTAAAGTGACCTTGCCAGGAGTTAAACCTCCTCTCCCTGACCGCAAGGTCCCCTGGGGAATGTAGTTCTTCTTCTCTTCAGGGCAGGTACCCAGGACTTGAGCATTAACAGTTAAAGTCCCAGTGCCCCACATGATGTTATGATGTGGAATACCGAAAGCCAAAAATCACAAAACCATGACAGTCCATCATTATCGAGTAAATACAAAACAAAAAGGAAACAATTCATGAAGATCTAAAAGTTGTACCAATGCTATAGTTAAAGATAATATAACCTTTACAATAACAGCATAAGCTTCAGAGCTTAAAGATGCATAAAATCTAAAGCACCTTACTTCAGAAGTACAAACAAGTCATTTTTAACAAACTAAGATAGTACAGCTATGGTCAATAGAGGATCAGGTCTCACTTTTTCTATCCAATTTCTACTTCTCCATTACATAATTGCTTAAGAAATCTCTCCACAGAAATTATCATACATTTTCTTCTATAAAGTGCCAGAAAGAATTCATGAAAAGACACAACAAATTCATTATTTAATGAAATGGTGAATTTTTGAAAGTCAAGTACAGTGACTCAACAAGAGTAGAATTTGTGAAGCTACCCTTGTCAAGTCTTAGCAATACTTAACTATCAAAAGAAATGAAAGAAATATGATTTTAACCTAAAAATCTCTAAGAAAGTTTTGAGGTCATGGAAGCAGAAACTAATATATTACTAGCCTGTACAAATGGCCTCAGGTTGTACCAGGGGAGATTTAGGCTGGACATTAGGAAATACTACTTCTCTGAAAGAGTGGTCAGGCACTGAAATGGATGCCCAGGGAGGCAGTGGAGTCATCAACCCTGGACGTGTTCAAGGAATGTTTAGATGATGTGTTGATAGACATGGTTAGTGAGAACTATAGGTAATAGATGGATGGTTGAACAGGATGATCCTGTAGGTCTTCTCCAACCTTGGGGATTCTTTGACTTTATACCAGCTAAATAAGAATAATTGTGCAATTACTGTTCAGAACAGAATTGTGTCTAGCATAATAGTTTTGATCATGAAAATTACATGCATAAACTAAAATTTCTTCAAGTTCCAAGTGATGAGGTGCAGAAAACTTGAACAACATCACTATAAATTAAACAATGACTAATTGCTTCCTCTGGAAGCAATTTACCACTTTTAATTAAATAATTCAACAGTGGCATACTAATACCAAATTTAATCAGAAACTGAGTTTTCAATAAAAGATCTTGCACATTAGCATTTTATGAAGGAACAAAATTATTTCAATTCAGTAATTTCAACAGGAAGTTACAGGAATTAACTAGTGAACAATCAAACATTTATGACTGGTTAGAAGAGGCTGGATTTTGTCCCTTCTGTTTATTCTAGCAGGATGTAAGTTACTATATATTATTATGCTTCACCTTCCCACTGAACCTCTAAAAAGAAATGCTTCAAGAGATAGAAGTTCTTGAAACAATCCATTCCTTGTAACATCTCACTCATGCAGGCATTACTTGACAGCACTGCCGACTGTTGGAAGTAACATCAACTGGAAACTTCCCCAAAGATGTGGGATTTCCGGGTTTGGCTCAAAGACCACTTAAAACTGCTCCCCATTTAATTTCTGTGGATCATATCTGCCTAATAATTTTTCTTCCAGAAGGCCTTTTTGTTTGTTTGTATGTTTGTTTGTTTGTTTGTTTTTTCTCCTCTCCATCCAGACAATGTTCTATAGCAATGACAAGCATGTTTCAGGTCTGGTATTTCAATCCCTCTGTAAAAAAGGGAGGAGATGGCTCTTCAGTCATTGTACTTGAAAACAGCAAGGCTTTCATAGTCATTCATTATTAGAATTAAGAGAAATGTATTCACGTTTCAGTTCTTCCTCCATTTCTGTAAATCTTCCTACAGTTTTATGGTCAATCTTAAAGGAAACTCCAATATTATAGCTCAGTCTGTTATAAGCCCATTGTTCCTGTTTCTGTCAAGCACTGTTCATCTTCATCCTCAACTATTTATCAGCTCCTCCACAAGTGCTACTGTTCTTTCTCTTTTACCTGTTTGAAAGAGCAATTCCACTGCAGGATGACAGCTGTATTTCTACAAGTAAGGTTTTCAGCAGCAATTCCTTCTCCAAGCAGCAGCCGAGCAAACCTTTCACACTCACCTGCCAGTACCTCCAAATGCACAGGCCACAGACACACTGCTTCCCTTCAGAGCTGCACAAATCATCAAGCTAAAGATGCAGGAGAACAAGGCACATCCGTTTGCAGCACCATTGTCTCAGTTGTGCTTCATTTATCAAACACAACTTGGTAAATGAACTATTTATTTGTTCTTCAGCATTTATCTGTTCTTCAACAAGTGCTTGTTCTTCAACTTGTGCTTCAGTCCATAAAGGATTTAAAATCCATAGTTACAGTCTCATTTTCAGAGAACAAAATGTTAATTAGCTCTTTCTCTCTCACTGTGGTGTCCAGTATATGTCAATCATCCCATGAAACCGTTTGAATCTTTTCTGACACTAATATTTTAGACATCACTGAATATCACAGCACTGAAATAGATAAATGGGATTTCAAGCTCAGTCCTTGTCACTCCATTACCAGCCTTCTATGTCCTCAATTTGACCTCATTTTCTGTCTCTGCTCCTTTCATCCGATAATGAAAGCTGGAATAGCTGGTATTTCAACTCAGTTCCCCAGATATATCGTAGTCATGTAATATAGTTCTTTTCCTTAGCTTTCCAAGACCCACAGACTTGAAACGTATGACAACAGTGCCTGGCATTTATCAAGAATAATTCTGACAAGTTAACTATTTTTTTCTGGATTGAGAATTTAAGGCCCTTAATTAACATAGGCATGTAAAAGGAAAAGGAGAACATCATTCACAAAAGTAGGCTTAGTTATTACAGTGTGCCTAAAGTTAGAGTCCACTCTTAATTAGCACTAATTTCCTTAGTGAAAGACAGTGGGTGATAGAAAAGAGATGTATTAAATGGTGCTATACCCCACATAAACACATGATTTTCTCTTCTCCATCTCCATGTCTTCTTGGCTCTGGGGAGACCTCATTGTGGCTTTCCAATACTTGAAAGGATCATATAAACAGGAAGGGGAACAGCTGTTTGCGAATGTGGATAGTGATAGGACAAGGAGGAATGGTCTTAAAATGAGACAGGGGAGGTTTAGGTTAGGTATAAGGAGAAAGTTTTTCACTCAGAAAGCAGTGACAAACAGGAGCAGGTTGCCCAAGGAGGTTGTGGATGCCCCATCCCTGGAGGCATTCAAGGCCAGGTTGAATGTGGCTCTGGGCAGCCTGGTCTGGTGGTTGGTGATCCTGCACATACCAGGGAGTTAAAACTGGATGATCATTGTGGTCCTTTTCAACCCAGGCCATTCTATGATTCTAGGATTGTGCTTGCTACAGAACAAATAAGGAGGATTTCAAAAGGAGCTCTGCAGGTGAGTAAGAAGGAAAGCATTGGATTGTTAAGCATCACACAAAGGCAATACAGTCTGAAACAGCTGAAAGCTGCACAAAGGCTGCACACATTTCCATAGGAAGAGTCTGGAAAGAGCCCTGATCCATACAATGCAGTTTCCCCAAAGGGGCTAGCTTATGTTTGGAAACAAGTCATCATGTAACATTATTTTTCACCGCATTAAACAGGGGCTGCTCTTAAACAGCTTAGCTAAGAATCCAGTCTTGAATACTGATTTGAAACAAAATATAGCAAGTGCTCATTGAACTGGTAAAGATACAACATTCACAATTAAAAGACATCTCCATTTGGTGCATGGCCAGATTCATAGCAGGCATAAAGCTGCAGATGCCAGCTGACGATCTGAGCTAGTTCCATCCAAAACACAGCACTGCATTTCTTCTTTGAATACTGGAAGTGCCTACAGTAATTCTCACATTGTTTTCTTCTTTTCTTGGTGGCATGGATCCAGCCACAATTTCAGCACTAAATTAACCAGATTCTGTTTTGAACAGAGCTGTCCTTCAGCCATGATGGACAGCTCTTCCTGTCAACGTGCAATGTCCAATTACTTACAGAAATGCAGTTTATTCTTTTGAGCCCCCTACTGAATTATCAGATAATCTGAAGTACAGCTTATGTGATGCCATATTTTTCACTTTTGCAGATCAAGAGGCACATTGTCCCAGCACTCATCAAATTACCAGCAATCAAGTACACATTCTGTCAATTGCCATTTGCACTACCAACGCTGTGCAGAGAACTAACAACATCCCATGAGCCACTTGCAGTAGCAAACATTAAGAAAAGCAAAGGAAGACAATTTCTATGTCAAATAATGGCTTAAAATATCCAAATGACAAACAAACTAGAACGGTTATCAATGTATCTGGGACATTGTGGATTTGATAAACATTTCACAATTACTACAGTACATCATCCATTCCCCACCTATACGGAACAAACATTTAAAACTGTCAGAGAAGTCATTAAGAAAATAAAATCCCTACAAATTCAAAAGCAGAATGCCTTGTACGTCATTCAATTAGATGGCTCCCTGAAGGATAAACAGAAGTTTAGATTGCTCAGAATATCTAAGACATTGTTGGAACAGTGGAACATAGGGTTAATCTCTGCAGTTTTTGTTTATATGTGAAGAGAGAAAAGCCAAAAAGTTGGCTCCTGTAACACAAGCCAACAGTCACTCTGATTTGCATCTACAGTCTGCCTTGTCTCCTTATATTCCCAAATTTAGGTAAAGAAAGATGAACTTTTTCTATATGTCCTGAACATAGAGAATTCTCCATTCACAATCTTTGAATGCTGCTGATTCTGTCCTTGCTGAACTAGTTACCAGTTTCTGATCCTCTTTCTTCACATAGAGAGGATCCCACTGAGTCATAGAGATCCAGTGGATAGTACACAGTGACTGCAAAGGTGTTAAATGAGCTCTTCTTCCTAGCCATTACCAAAAAACTGATCAAATAATTGATTTAAAGCTACAGTGTGTAGTACTCTGGTGGAATCTGCAAGGCCATTTAATATTCCCAAGGACTACATGTTACCTGAACAGGGTAAACTTCCATGAAGACTGCCAAACCATCGGGGTCTTTATAAAGCTAAGATATTTTAGCAGCCCATGATCTTCCCTTGCTGGGACAGAACCACTTACAAATTTCTTGCTCTTTCTTATGATGGAGAAACTTCAAGGTAGTTTGAAATCAGGTACTTACACTTTCAGCCTTATATATACTGCAAGAGAGGTAGGTACTGTACATGCTTGGAGTGGTTTCTGCATGAAGACGATTTCTATTCAGAATTGCAGAAATAGTTATTCAAGCCCTAAGTGGGTAAAGAACTACTACTAGTACTACAAGTTTTTTTTTATCCCAAATGAGATGGTAGTGATAGAAATAATGCCAAAAAAAAATCCACACCATTTTTTTTTAAATGATGTCAGAATTTTTTCTGCCTTTTCTAATTAAACTAAGATTTATATTGTCATTTGCATTATGGTTTTGGAGAAAGAAAATAAAGAAAATAAAAGAAAGCAGATAAATGTCTTCCCACTTCTCTCCTTCTCACAAAGAAAAAAAAATGAACCGTAATACAGAGTGATGCTGGAAAGCATCAAAGTAATGGCTGTTAAAGAACACTGTTCTTGGCTCTAGACACTTGTCTTGCAAACATTAGCATTATTATTGCTTGATACAAGTCTGTGATTGATAGCTTCTAATCCTAGTGCTTTCTCTAAGAATATACCCTAATCACTGACTGTAAGATTCCACCGCTTTTTTTTCCTTTTGGTTTCCTTTGAAGAACAACATACTGCAACACTGGTCAAAAAGCTAAAGCACTAGAAGCAGAAAAAATCATTTCAGCACCATAGGGTGTTGCTAAATCCTCAGTCATTGTATGTCAGTATAAATACAGAAAATATACTGCTGAGTAAGCACTGAAATCTGTGGTTTCCAGAGTTACCTTTTCAGGAATGCTAGACTTGTGCCATTATGGCAGTAGCTAATAGCATTATCAACATAACAGCTTTCTGTAGATACTCTGCATTTCAACAGAATATTTATTTTTAACACAGAAGTGTAAATTTCTTCAGCTGAAAGACTGTGAAAGTATACATTAGCATAATAATTGGAGATAAGTCTATTTTCCAGAAACCATGCTTGTTTCCAGTATAACTTCTTGCCTCTGAAGGAATTAGAATACACAAGAATTAAAACATAATGTTGTCTGGAGAAATCATTTGATGTTTCTGTTTGCAAAAGTCGTATCCAAATGTGATGCCTTAGCTGAAAAAACAAACAAACAAACAACAACAAAACAAATGATGCAGCTTCTCTGAAGCACTTAATTGCTTACAAGGAGAAGTATGCATGTCTAATTCAAGTCATTGAGAAGAAATAGCCAGTAATCAGTCCTTCTACAAACTGTGGACACATAATGATCTGTGAAACCCTTTACATGCAGACACATGTTATACATATTTATGCATTTCCCTCTAGCAAAAGATCTCACAATTAAAAATACACACTAATGACATTGTATTCAAGTTTGCGATTTCAGGTTTATCTTCATCAAAACACACCATGACGTTTCACCACTCCCTTCAGACTAGAGGATTTTCCCACCACCATTCCTTCTCATTAAATTAAGAAACAGGTAAGAATTCTCTCCACCCTTGTTAGCATGGGGTAAGTAATGATAGCTAAGACTCTTACACATGATGTGTAATCTGCAGAGCACTGAAAGATTTATGCATCATCATTTATTAACGTATACAGAATATTTCTCTAAAACTTGTTAAGATTTAAAGAATTAAGTCTACACTAGTACCAGAATTTAAGTCCTGAATAGTAACAGGGAGAGCAGAATGAGTCTCCTCCCTCCACACTCTAAAGTCTTCTAAGACAACTGTATCTCACACACAACTTACATATACAACTATATATTCACCTTTGTATAGAAAAAGCAGCACCTGGACATAGTTGGCCTTTGTTAAGATACAAATGAAGAGAGGCTCTCAAGGACTGCATCAGTACTTCAGCATTGTCATTCATCTCGCAACACCCTTTTAATCTAGTTCTTATAAACAGATACTAAAAACTAACAGGTTTTCCACCACCACCCCCCTGACCTCATCCAATGAGGTGTCAGAATGGTTATAGTGATTTCTCATTTATGATGTCATATAGTGAAACTTCCTGGCAGTTTTCTTGCAAGTTATGTGGTTGGGAAGGGATAGAGTTAGCTATATGTATTTGTTTATACTTCAGTCACCAACTGAACTGCTGAAAACATATATGCTTACTGCTCCAGACTCATCTCTGAATCACAGAATCACCAAGGTTGGAAAGGACCTTCAAGATCATCCAGTCCAACCCTCCCCCCTTCACCAATATTACTCACTAAATCATATCCCTCAACACAAAATCCAAACGTTCCTTGAACACCTCCAAGGTCGGTGACTCCACACCTCCTTGGGCAGCCCATTCCAGTGCTTGACCACTCTTTCAGAAAAGTAGTATTTCCTAATGTCCACCCTAAATTTCCCCTTGCACAGCTTGAAGCCATCTCTGCAAATAGTCAGAACAACAACGAGTTCAGTACCTCTCTGAATGTTCTTCATAGGAATGGCTCAAGATTCATAAGGATCATTTCCTTTGCTGCTTGGAAAGCGTTAAGATAGATGAAATTATTCCGTACAAGATATTTTAACCTTCCTTTGGTATCTACCATTCTTGTCAACTTCCCATTGTTCCACAGGATTTATGTAGTCAGACAAAAATTTCATGTTCCTGTAACAATTAAACATTACCAAGGAAGGTTTTCTACTACATAAAAAAGCATCCTTTTAATGTGTGACTTAATCAAGTTTAAGCAGTAAACACGTGATGTCCTTACAGTAAAAGGCAAATGTATAACACTATAACCCCAATTTCAGTATCAACTTCTGTCCATCATCTATTTGATGCAGATAGTTTAAGTCTTATCAGATCATATGCTATAAACCAGTGCTGTGGGGATTTGTCCCAGATGAAAGTATTCTATAATTTTAAAGCACTTATTCCAGGTATATGCATTGTCTTGCATTTCTTCCTACCTATTTCAGAAGCTATTATGTCCTGAGTATGCACGAAAGGGGTAACAGCATATATCACATCAAACAGATAACATTAAAATGCTGTAAAAACTGGATAGGAAATTCTGCTTTAAACAGTTATTAACCAGTTCTTCAAATGGACTTGGAAAAGCCTGCTTTTCTTTCCCCTTCTAGAGGAAAGGGCTTTTCCCTTGAGCGGAAAGGGCTCCAGCTAAGGAAAGAACACATTTGAATCAGGAAGAGGAAGGTCTGAGTTAAATGTATGAAATTAAAAAACTGCTTTTGTAAGCTTTTCTGAGCCAGAGCACCTCTGTGTGCACTGAATAGCAGACAATCATTTTCCAAGTAAATAGAAAAGCAACCGCAGAGAAATCTCTATTCACTGTCTACACAGTTGAGTGTATTTTTTTCTATCATAGTGTACAAATATAGAGATTTCACAGCAAGCGTTTTCTAAGAGTGAGTTGTTCACCAAGTTAAATAGTACAGGCTGCACTTATTGCCCAGTTAGAGACACTTAATGAAGATAACACAAAGAAAGCATAAGGACACTGAGAATTCTGAGAGCCCTCTCGTCCCACTGTCATGGGGCACCATGGTTATGAGAGCATTTTCCAAGCCTTAACCTCAACATTTAGCCAAATAACCTAATTTTTCAACTCCCAGCAAAACAAAGAAAGCTGCAAAGCTAGACTTTCTGAAAGAGGTCAGAATGGATTTCTAACTATCATGACTATTTGGTATCCCAGATATAACTCAGCAGCTGAATACCAGTCCCATTTTCAAGTGTATAGCTTCCATTTAATGTTCAGATTGTTACATGCAGCCATTATGCTGTCCCCATTTGAAATTCAAAAGGCACCAAGATTTGACTAATTCAGCATATTTAAAGAAAGAAAATCCAGTGCAGATTATAGGTATTAAGTCTTTCTGAAACGTCTAGTCCCTTGGCAAAAGTTGGCTCCTTTCACACGAAATGAAGAAAACAAAAAAGCCACAGTGAGTATTTTCATGAGAGAACACGCCAGGAACTCATACACACTGCAGGTAAACCTACAGCAGCACTGATGGACTGAACCATTCACTACTTGACAGTTAGAAGACAATGATTATTTTGGGTACTTGGGCATACAAGATGAGAATTAATCCTGAACTGATCAGTTTCAGCAAAGCAGCTCAAAGGTTCAGCTATTTCAGAACTCAGGTGTTTGCTGTGCACCCTGACTGATCTTCATCCTATCCTGAAAATTATTATTTCTTAAGATAAGGTGTAAGTGAGGTAATGAGTAAAACTGATTTTATTTCTCCATTAAAAAACATTTGTGATGACAGACATTCTCTCTTTGCATACTGAGCACACATTTCACTGTGCTGCATCAGCAGGAATAAACTTCCACAACAGCCAATCTGATGCCCCCCAGAGCACATCTGCTTTCCAGAGTCTTGCCAATTCCATTTTCACACATTTTTCTTTTGTCACCTACATTTCAATAAAGTCTCACTTTCTTCTTCTTGCTTAATGCCACAGGCTAGTCTGAAAAAATAGAACGCAACTGCAAAATCATTCAAATTTGCTGAGAACGGGGAAAAAAAAGCCTTACCATAAGGCATAAATCAAGAGGCCACACTATATTACTGATTACTGTCACTCTCAGTCCTCGAATTCACCTGTTCCAAGAAAAAGTCACATTGCTCACTTCTGTTGTCATTCGCACCAACAAAGTCACAGAAGCACTTGAAAAGAAAAAAAAAATCAGATAATGTGAATTGACATATATGGTACTAGTAACCAACAACCTTTTTTTTAATGACTATAAGGCCTAGTAATCTGTCTCCTTCCCGACCCCTTTCACTATTCAACCAAGTTTTACAAAGATCCGTAACAGCTCCTACAAAGATATTAAAGGTTTACACTATAGTGAGATTACAGGACTGTTGAGGGTGTGCTCAATTCCACTCTTTATGTCACTTATGAAGATGTTAAAGAACACTGGCCTGAGTAGTGACCCTGTGGGACACCATTTGTTACTGATCTCCATCCGGACATAGAGCCACTGATCACCACTATTTGGGTATGACCTCACAATCAGTTTCTCATTCATTGAACAGTCCACCAATCAAATCTGTACCTCTCCAATCTGTAGAGAAGGATATTGTGGGGTACCGTGTCAAAAGCTTCACTGAAGTCTTGACAGATTACATTAGTGGCTCTTCCCTTGTCCACTGGTACAGTTCCACCATCATAAAAAGCAATAAGGCTCCAAAAGCGTAGCAATGGTGCTTAATAGCAGTGTGATATCCTCAAAATTTCATACAGAGATGTTAGAGGAATGTTCTGCTGCAGTTTCACCTCCAACTAAAAGGGGAAAGTGGCAGTTCTGCAGTCATATGGAATTCAGTAAATGCATTCTTTTGTTTTTAACACTGCAACTTGTCTGACAGCTAGTCTGGTTTTTAATGAGCTTCCACTTTCCTACTGTGCAAATGAGGAACAAGCCCACCTATACCCCACAAGAATGTTGTGAATGTAAACTGACAAAACATTAGCATTCATACAAATAGAAGCATGCAAATGGCTGGAACAATTAACAATGTGGGTAAAATACAGCATCTGGCAGCATGCTGGCCTTATCTTCTCAGCACATGGAGACAGAACACATGAGGAATGTGACGTTTCCCTGTGCTGTTTTCCATAGATTCTGTCAATCAACACTAGCGAATAAGATATTGAGCAATTCCACAGACTTATTTCTTCAGCTCAAAAATCCTAGACATTAATTTCTCTTGTGACTCAAGAACAGTATGTTTCAGCAAACAGAGCAGAGATTCAGCAATGTTTCTTTTAGTGCTCCCTTTAATATGCAGTGAGGATTAATAAGCGTGGGAGAGAAATGACGTACAGCAAGAAGGTGGGTGAGTAACAGCGTAAGACAACGAGTACAATTTAGACACTATTCGAAGCAACGTCACATTTTCCAATTTCTTCCTCAACATTTCTAAAAGATGCTTGCCACTCCTGTAAGTTTGAAATAGAAAATATAACAAATACAACATTTTAGGCCTTAGCACAATACTGAGATTGAAGGATAGTCTGAAATATCTTAATTCTTTTTGGCAAAAACATCACTTGTCTTCTGTTCAGAAAATACTTACAGACCTTACAAGACAGCCAGTGAGCAAAACCAGACAACGAGGAGAAACTCTTTCTGACAAGTTGCATAAATGAGATTTATTTGTCTGCAGATTGGTATATCATAAGGATCACTGTCTGGGAACAGGTTTCTGTTAAGCATAGAAGCAATATGAGATGTATTTTTGTAGAAGGAGGGATTTCAACTTTGCTTTGATATCTGGATATAAATCCAGACCTAGCTGAACTAATAAATAAGAAAAAGTGTCAATTACAATTTCCCTGAAAACAAAAAAGACATTAGAAATTTCAAAAGCGTCTCCACTGCTAGTGTCCTGAGCAGAAATGCATTACACATAGCATAACAACCAGAAGTCCAACCATTATATTACATTTTTAAGACTGAATTCTAGAAAACCTTGAGATTTAACTGATATTGCATGGAACTTAAAAATTCTATCCGAAGTTAGATCAAATGTAAAATAAGTTACTCCTGAAGGGTATAGTTTTTGTGTTTTATTTTGTTTTCTTGGTTTGTTTGTGTTTTGTTTTGTTTGTGTTTTTTGTTGTTTTTTTTTTTGAAGAATAATTCTTTCTTCTACTCCCCTTTTTTTTTTTTTTCCTTTTTTTTTAATATAACATAAATACCTCAAAACAATTTATTTTATAGTATTTCTGACCAAACAGAGACAGGCTATCTGGAGTTCTAATTTAGGTTGATGGCTTATATTTGTAGATTACTTTGCTAGGTTATCTTCTTGTTTGAAATAAAATGTTTAAAGCATAACAATTCCAGAGTTATTATTCTTCATCATCACCATCAGAGCATATAATCTCATAAATAACTATAAGTTTTGACCAGAATCTACTACTTTTCTACCCTTTCACTTTGAGTGGAAAACAGATTAAATTTGTGGTTGTCCCAGTGTAAACAAATTGCAACCATGGGGAAGTAAACGTTCTGCATAAGACTGACATTAAGAATATATCTATCTACATAGTAAACTGTAGTGCAAGCAAAGGCTTTCTCTGATCAGCCTTAAGCAAATTCATTCTGATGCCCAGAAGTCTGGCCCTAACAGGTTCTGCTTTACTTTTGTCTGAAAGATGGATGTGCCCCATCTACTTGCTTGAAAACTATCTTTAACACCTCTGCACTAAATCACAAGCCCAGTGGTTTCTTTTTGGTTTGATTGCTTGTTATTTTGCTGCTTTTTTTTATAATTTTGATGTGATTTTATTTATTTATTGGGCATTTATTTATTTTTCAAGTTTGGTGTTTTCTGTTGTTTCTTTTTCTTTTGATTTTAATAAAACCAAAGCTCAAAACTTCTCCTAGAAGAAAGAAGAGGCGTTCTTTCACTAAACAGTGAAACCACATGGTTTGCTGCTTTGGGCCCTCAACTTATGCATCAATAATAAAACCAAGCCAAATACATTCCTAAAAATAATGGAGCTATACCACAAGTAAACTCCTCTCCTTGTTTTTAAACACATCTCACAGAAAAGTGTATGCTTTCTTCAGGTACAATAAGACTGCATGTCATATGCTGAATGACACTTCTGCAAACCAAGTACTTGCAAAACGTCAACCTTCCATGCATAATCATACATGCTTGATAGAAACAAGAATAATTCTGCAGACTAGAAAACTCAGATGGCTAAAGTAAGTGTAAAAGGAATTCTGAGCAAGAGGCACAGGAGTGAGTCAACACCCTTGCATTTCTGAAAGTATTCAAAAAGCACAATATCAAAACAGTCTTTATTATACACCACCTTATGTGAAAATGCTAAAGTTGTCTGCATCAAACTCTTTTTCCCCTCAGTTCACTAAGAGTTACGTGGAAAAGAAAGTATGTTGCTAGACCTCAGCCTAAGATCCCAGAAGGGAGGGCTGCTTTCAGCCACCTGCGCAAGGGCATATCAGTAGTGTGTTTACAGACAAGGACATCACCACAAGCAAGTCTTTCTCTTCCACCTCAAAATCTAGGAAGGGGCAGGGTTCTTTCTACTCTCCTATCAGTCTAAGCAAAAAAGCCACTTTGAACATCTGTCCATAACCCATAGGGTGTTTAGTAGAATAGAATCACAGAATCCTTAGAATTGGAAGGGACCTCCAAAGGCCAAATCCTCAATGAACAATGGGAATGAACAGGGACTCCACAGTTAGACCAGGTTGCCCACGGCCATACCCAGCCTTGCTTTGAAAATCTCCAGGGATACGGCATAACCACATCCCTAGGAACCTGTTCCAGTTTCCAAGATCAAGAGTTTAAGAACTAGAAAAAAAAACAAATTGAAAACAAAAAAAATCATGATTTCCTTCAACATTTCTTTCCTTTTCCATGACTTCCAGTATAGTAATGTCAAAGGCATTCACGTTTACCCATTATCGAGGCTCAGATGAAGTCCTTCAAACAATGTTACCTGAAAGATACCAGTATTCTTATGTACTTTAGAAGTTACAAAAACCAACAAATGCTTTAAAGAAAATAGCTGACATCAAACATACAGCATAGGGAAAAAGCAAGCATTTGAGTCAGGTTCTCATATCTCGTAGAGGAAGTAAGTTCCAGTTATTTACATCTCTTCCAACAGTGGCAGTACAACAAACGAAAACATATACCAGCATTAAGAAACACCCGCCTACCAGAAATGGGCGGGTGTTACACTACTTTTATTCTGATAAAAAACAAAGTTAGTATTTCTTCAGAAGACACTGAATTCTATATTGCCTTCTCACATTGGTTTCGTAAGACTGTCATGCCGTTATACTGTTAAGAAAAAAAACCATCAGCCATTTCACTGACATGAAAGGAATACAAATTCTGCCCTTCACAGCCCTGGTGTTTGCACAGCCATTTAGTGAGTTGCTGCTTAGTTTTATTAATATTATTATGGAAATGCATCCTATGCTTATTCTCAACTATGAAATTCTATTTCAATCCAATTTTGCATCTGGCAAATTTTAAGCGTGGACAGAAAATTCCTATTTCTTACGCACTTGTCTTAGATAAAAATACCAATTTTGCTTCACACCCAGATGCTTCTAATGAGTCAGACATTTGTCATTTGGGCAACAAAAAACATTGCTGATTTAAATACCTGATCTTCTAATTGTAATGTTTAATTAATACGTAGAAAATGCTCCTTCTAGCTTAAAACAAGAAAGACTCTTTCAACAAGATAGATAATCAGTGCTGCAGATCTCAGTTACTAACCGAAATGAATAACTTCATGCAGTTATTCTGTTCCACAAATAGTATTTTTCCTAGTCAGAAGGCTTAAGCATCTGCATCTGCATTAAAGCACGCAGACAAAATAAGATCCTTTGCCTATTATACGCTATGTGCACTTATTGAATGCTTGGTTCTGTAGAACTCGTTTCTGTAGGTGTCTTCAGTGTAGTCTGAAAAAATGAGATATACACAACCTTATATATACAATATATACAACATTACATCTGCTCAGACCAAACAGTCCAAGGAAATCTGAAAACAGACAGGGAAACACAAGCTTTAGAATGGTAATTTCAGCTTAAAAAATGTATTCTCATTAATTTGTTTTAGGACTCCAAGCATTAATTTTTTCTATTTCTATTTACTATTTCCATCCAAACAAATCATTAACTGGACAGGCAAGTATACCTCAATCTTATTACCACTTCGCAGTACAAAGAAAATTGAAATGATCAAGAGTAATAACTAACTCTCAAAGCCACATCAAAAGGTGTTCAAGAAACATTTAGACACTGTCCTAAGGGACATGGCTTAGTGGGGAAATACTTGTGGTAGGTGGATTGGTTGGACTGGATGAACTTGGAATTCGTTTCCAACCTTGATGATTCTACGATTCTATGAAAACCAAGTTTATGCAGTACAGAGAAGTGTTCATTTTAAAAACATGAACTTTCTCTAATGTAATAGACATGTGGTTCATTTATGTGGTTTAAGACCATGACAAGATATTAGTACCGTTCTGAAAACTAGAAATTAATACTGAACACAAGCTTAAGAACCATATGTTTGTCTTCTTAATAATACCATAAAGTACATCAAGATGTGTGTTAATGCAGTTCTACTCGTCAATTCATTTCTTTACAATTAGCCTTGAGGACACACTGATGTCTTCTGAAGATATAAAACCATGACATGAGGCAAAGACAATAACATTACATGAGACAAGGAGGAAAAAACCTCAGTTGTCCACATCTGCATTAAATATTGTGTTTACTGATTTCAGCACCAACGTATTAACTAGTGGTGCTTCACTTCTCTATAAATTTAGGGGAAGGGGAAAAAAATCACCATGGAAAACTTTCTGTACCACAAGGCCTGTGCTTTTCCTTTGCTAAGCAATTTCACACAGCACAATTTAAGATTCTGCTTTTTGCTCACACAACTGCTCCTAAGTTCCTGTTATGTTCAGGTCTAGCTAATGCATTGACAGTATGTTCCCAAGAAATACTGACTGCTACAAACTCCAGGCAATGACTTCTGCTGAAAGAGAATCATCTCCTTGCAGTAGATGGCATATTGTTAGCACTGTGTTATTTTTTTAAGCTTCTATCACGTGCTGTTGAAAAACGACTCAAAGTTCTACACAGGCAGTTAAGAATCAAGTGACTGAAGGCAGCTGCTGACCAGGATGGTGCAGTACCTCCAGTCTTATAAATCACCAGAACTATAGCAGAGCATCAGTGTCCTGTGCTACAGGATGGTATCACAAAAGCAAAACTTCACAACACAAAACAGTGCTTGAGCAGAGTTTTAAGTGAACAGTTTCACATCGATAGTTTCCATCCCTCAATTAGGAATGTTTTTTGGGTTTGATACTAGAGGCCTTTTTCCCAGATTCATCTCCTGAGCACTCAATGAGTCATTTATCTCAGTTTCATAAAACCCATAACATAAGAAAAATTGAAGCAACTTCCCCCACTTCTTTTAATTACATTTTTGTGCAAACCTGTGCAAGATGCAAACTTGTTTTTGTACTGCCCTGGTACTTCCTTTCCTCTTCAACTTTGGCATAATTTAGGAAAGAATATATTACTTCTAAATGAGTATGAGTAACTATTAATCTAAATTCACAAGTTTTGCTTGGCTGCTAGTGAAAGTTTCCTTAGACTGCTTATTAAATCAGAAAGGAAACCTATTGAATCAGACTGTCGCAATTCTCCTCTGAGTTTTATATTTCAAAGAGCATTGGACTTGTTTATATTGACTGGCTCTATAGTTTCTAAACCACAAGCATTACAGAAAAATGGAAGTCACATACATAACCCTATCACATCATAACCCTATCAAAAAAAAAAAAAAAAAAAAAAAAAAAGAGTGCAGGAGTGCAGAAGTAAAATAATTGAAGCATTATGATGCTCTTCACTTTTCCCTGCATTCAGATTTTACAGTTTCACAGTTCTGTGTTTGCGTATGCACTGAGAGGTGCTCCTGCCCCATCTTACTTTGAGTACCTAACAGGCACTTTCTTTTTGAAACTCCATGAACAATTAAGGCTTGAAACATGCAGGAAATAAACAAACAAATTACAGGAACAAATGCCTTATCAAGCACTTTCCTAACAAATGCACTCATCCTCTGATAATGTGCTTTATGGACTTAGAAGCTGATTCGGTACTACAGCACAGCAGAGAAACGTCATGCTTAAAATTTAGGTTAATTTTCCATCAAGCAATGGGAAGTTAAGAAGCCTGAACTGTGAGCAGTGTTACTAGGACGCATCTACTCTGCACCCAGCATTAACTCTTCTTCTCTAAACTAGACAATGAGATAGAGTGTATCAGCTGTATCTTTCCCTGGCTAAACATGTTATGCCCACAGAACAGACAACATAGTAACTATAAGCAGTTGCGCAATGCACTTTATCTTATCAGAGCACTGCATTTCAGAACAGTTTACATTTTGAGTTTGCAGTAGGTTTTGTTCGTATTTTCTCATGACATGCTGTACTTGCACAGAAAGGAGTGCTGCTGGATTGCAGGAACTTTTCAGTATTTCCTGGCATTGAGATAACACTGCAACACCTTACCTGTATTTCACCAGAAAGATTAAGGTCTCTGTTTGGATGCAAAAGCCTGAGCTGGGATAAGACCGTTGAATTGTTTGTTTTCCTGCACTCAATAGGGGAAAACATTAGCACATTCTCCATTTCAGCATTTTTGGCTTCATTACTTCCCATGCTATTTGAAATGTTTAGATGTGGTACTAAGAGATGTGGATTAATGGGGAAATATTGGACTGGATGATCTTGGAGGTTTTTTCCAGCAATGTTGAGTCTATGATTCTATTGCTGCATATGGAGCAATATGGACAAAACATATGGAGTTTATATTTGTTCCCTGTCCTGTTTCATCTCATGAGCTGAGGGTCAACTTACACAGCAGCAGCTCTTTAACTAACAATATACAAAACCCAGAAATAACATACAAAAGATTCAGCATGCCTCAGAGGATCAAGAGGGGGAGGGGGGAAGACAAGAATCAGACAAGATACCCATGCTTTAAACTTCCAAGCAGAAGCTGAAACCAGTGTTATTCCTACTGCAAATCCCAAGTCTAAAAGAATAAATAGCAAACAGAACAGAACTGTAAGCAAAATAGCTCTCTTTACTCACCTAGTACTGAAGACCAGTGCAGGAAAAAGAGGCAGCAAGTAATAAGCAGGGAAGAATTTCATGATGTAGCCCCTCTGTTTCGTTCTGTTCCTCACAGATCCTCTTCGCAGCGTCTCCTGTCTCCTCTGCCGACTGATGGATCGACTAATGAACGGAGCTTGGAGTGGGATGTGAGCTCCAGGAGTGATGTCAGAGGCAGCGAGCTGCTGCTGCGAGCCCACAGCCTGCTCGAGGCGATCAGTCAGCGTGCTGCCTCCAGCCGCGTCCTGGAGGGTTTGGTAGTGGTGGATGGGGAGGGACGGGCAGGCAGCAGCTGGCTTTGAGGTTACGGCAGAGCAGGGCTTAGGGATTCTGCCTGGAAGAAGACAGAAACGGTAATGAAAATAATATCAGTATTATCTAATTGGAGTCTAAATTTGTTTGAAGTGAATCTATACAAGATTCGCGGTACAGAGGCAATAACTGCTTGAAGGAGGCATCATGTAACAAATCAGCCTGATAGACTGGATCTGGAGAGGTATCACCTCTGCACAGCAAGAATTCATAAATAATTGTCAGTTAGATATACGTTCACTCCACTGCCACACCAAGTTGAAAAGTGGCAACAGTTTCCAAAATGCTATTTCAAAATATTGATATAATCTCTAAAAACCATACAGCAGCAGATGCAACTCACAACTTTCAGAGCATTCTGTTTCATTATTTCATCTGATCTTACCATCGTTTTTTTTTTAAAAAAAAAACTTTACAAAGTAAAGCTCACTGTTAAAATGTTTTCATTTTAAGTATTCCTTACTCTGTCACAAGTGAAGTTTGTTGGATGGCAAATCATGCAACAATCAGAATCACCAAGGTTGGAAAAGGCCTCCAGTATCCAACCATCCACGTACTACCAGTATTCCCCACTAAACCATGTCCCTTAGTACGACATCAAAATGTTTCTTGAACACCTCCATGGATGGTGACTCAGCCACCTCCCCTGGGCAGCCCATTCCAGCACTTGACAACAGTACAATAATCGAATATCAAAACAAAAATTAGCTTTCTGTGTAGCACAAAATAAAACAAAACAAGCTTGCTTATAAGCAAGATCTGATAATTAGAAGAGGGAGTTCTATCTATTTGTTTGTCCGGTCATATGAAAGTCATCCAGAAACAACATTATGCATCACATCCATTAAAAAAAGTTTCCACAGTGTACATTAGTGTATCATTGCATTCAATTGTTTGAGGAATCTTTTTGGACTGTATCAAAGCCAATAGAGATTCACAGATTGAAATGAATGGAAACCTTTCTGAAATTAGTTTTGACCCTTATTAAGGCTTCACATGGCATAGAGATAGAACTGACAAATTAAGTTACACACGCTACACAGTGAACCGAGATGGAAGAGAGAGAAAAGGAGAACAAGAAAAGGAACATAAATAGCCAAAAAAAAAAAGAGAAAGTAAAATGTCTGAAAACTTCTGTATTCCAACAACAGTGTTCCTTTCAGACACACTTGGCTGCAAGTTCTATTTGACTGTGTTCATTTAAATCCACATTTATTGTTATTTTGATGATACAATACCAGCATGAAAGAAACAGTCATGTTGCCATGGATATTTATGACAGAACAGTAAAAGGCTCATAAAAAGTGCAGTCAGCTTCTTATTTTCTCTTCCAGAAAAAAAGCCAACCTTCCCAGGCTACCAGACACCTCAGGTACATATATCAACTGTCACGACTTCTTCCATCCTTCCTTTACATGCCCACACATACATCATGGAAGAGAGGAAAGAACAAGGCAGACGTACATCAAGGGAGTAATTTATGCTCAGTTATACTGAGCAAGTTTTAAAAATCTCATGGAATTTTGCAACAGAAGGAATTATTTTTTAATTTTGCTGTTACTCTTTTTTATTTTTTGAGGAAGGGGATGAGTAATAGGGAGTCTTGCTTTCAGCTCCAGGTTCTCACTGTGTTTGCAAGGGCAAAGAAATGCTCAAGAAGATGAGCAGGTTCAGCACAAGTATTCTTCAACTACTATCATGGTGTCATTAAGGTTAGAAAACAACTCTAAGATCACCAAGCCCAAGCTCAATCTACTCCCATCATGCCCACTAAGAATAGCTGCATTTTTAGGAGACAAACTTGTATAAGTAAGGATTTAAGCAGTTAACCACAGACAGTACTGTCAAATTTGACTGCACTCAACCCATTTGTCTGAAGACATGAGAAAACATCTTTTACGAGACATCCTTTTACTCCTCAAACACAACTAACTAAACTAAATCTTGAGCTTTGGAGAATTTGGATTTAGGTCTTTTCCATTTTATTTTTCTGTGTAAGAGAAGATGCATTTTAAAAAGTACTAAGTGCATCTTAAGAAAAGAATCGTATTCATATTTTAAAAACAGTTGGTAGCTTTTATTTCTTTATATAATCTATTTGGTGTTATGCATATTTAAAGGGAGATCACATATTGATGTATAACAACTTCATAGATGTTAGATACAAATATTCTATATAAAGGCATTAGAAATGCAGAACTCAATAAATATTGTATTTTCACTCACAGTGAAACATTCTGCCTTTTTTGCTTACATTTATTGGCACTCTTATTAAATACATGATTACTCCTAGCTTAGCAAAAAAGAATTAAGATATGCTCTTTTTCAAAGAAAAGTACCTTAAGTACAGATAAGAACAAAGCATTGGAACTACTATTGCAAAATTCAAAAACAGTATCTTTCCTTAGAAGTGCCAAGTCACATTATTTGTCACACAAATTTTTGCAAGTTTGCCTAAATACACTGTGTATGGGAGTATCATTGCCTACTTTAGGGAAGAAAATAAATCAACTGTCACCATTTGGAAATACAGTACAAAGCTTAAGCTTGCCAGAGCAGAAAGACAATCACTTCTGCCTTTATTCATGTAGCAACAAAGATTTCTAAAACTCAGGCTATGAAAACAAAGCTCTTTTTAATCTTTTTTTTTTACCTAAAACAGAATCCAGAAGCCTCTTTCATGGATTCTCAGCTGCCAAGGTCTGAATACCTACTCAACATTCAACCTCACTTCAAATTACATTCAAATATCTCTTCCCTCAAAAAAGTGATATCACTTTAGCTTCAAGAACAGATTCAGCATGCCTTTCCCACTTTTTCTCCTGCTTTTCCCACTCCATTTTCTTCTTCCATCACCCAGTAGACTGTTCTTCTGCCTTAGGGAACACTGGTTGATTTAATTAAAATCTTAGCACATCTGTTAAGCTACCAAAAAGGCAAAATATTCTTATCAAAATAAGAAGGCAAAGCATAAGTTTCAGGGTGAAGTATTGCCATGTACTTGAGACCAATATTTCATTGCCACACGTGCAAACCCAACCAGCATAAACACATGCATCAACTGCATGCATTAGTTGTATTAATGCTCTTGACTGAGACCTGACACATTAGCAATGATCACTTTGTGAGATAATAGCCTGGAGTGACTGATTCACTGCGCAAGCTTCAAGATGTGCTTTTATAAATACTGTGGCAATCCATTTGCTCCAAATGGAGCCTCAGTAATTTGTCTGCATGGGAAAAGGTTTGTCCTAAGTTCATAGAACATGGAAGTTTCTACTAGTTTCTTTTTTAAAGGCACGTATTTCAGGTAAAAGTACATAGTTTTAAGAGATTTCTGAAGGAGTTCTTTCTATACCTAAGAACGACCCAATTCAGAAGTTTATTAAAATAATAAATTTACAGAAATTTAACCTCCTAGCTATCTCTGCTTTGAGTAGGTTACTTCCAGAACAAATTATCCTGTGAACCTTTAGTAAATACTGTTTACTAGAGGTCTGCTGTTGAAGTGCAGAGAAAAGAGCAATTTCACAGGTGTGTAATTGTTGAAAAGAAAGAACAGCTTGATATGATTCTCAGAAATCTCTTTTCCCACTATTCAAAACAGCAATGAGTATGAATGCTTACCACACCTGGTCTACCTAGCTTTGTTACCCATTGGAGGTCTATGTTTTATGCAGTGTTAGAGCTACAGTAATTCTAGAAACAACAGCAAGTCTTGATCAAACCACTGCACAGAACAAGAAGAAGCTCTAGGAATTTCAGAAAATGGAAAACAAGAGCACTGCCAACTCACCCCAAAATTTCTGGGCTTACCTATCATAATCACAGAACCAGCAGTGTTGAACTACTTTTTTTGTAAATTTATAATCTGTGTGCTAAATGTAGAGGAGTATAAGGAAACAGCACTAGGAAAAATCCGATTCTCTTCTTGCTTCGTAAGTTCTGTAAACAGAGGAAGTAGATCAGCCCCTTAACATCTACAAACAACCTGCAGCATATTACTTAGCATTAAGAAAACATCATTTTTTAAATTTTTATTTTATTGTGCAAGTGGTTGCAAAGTTAACAGCCCTTATGAATCTAATACTTACAACTTGTAGATGCTGTCATGTATGATGTATATTTAGACTACGGTATTAATACATGGTATTAAGTATGCCAAGTCCAAGGTTACAGAAAGCCCTCTCATTTCATTGCTAGATAAGCTGAAATCTAAGTCACATAAAGCAATCAGATTCACCAAGGTCATTATAAAAAAGGAGTTAGAACACCTTCAGAAAACTGTTCCAGGTAGCAATTCACTTCTGAACTTTCTTCCTTTTTTATATCTCAGAGCTGAGGTTTGCTTAACATCCAATAGACATCCCAGGGCAAATCTGCCATTTCAGACCAAAATTCAAGACTGCTGAAGTTAGCATGTATTAGAAACTGAAGACAGAAAGAGTATGGGCATGCAAAGGCGATATGACAATCCACAAACAAGTACTTAAATAACTATTGTTTAACTTGGAAATATTTCCTTCCTTAATACATAAAGCCTGACTGCATAAGTGACTTTTATAACAAGAGCTACTGATAAATTTCCTGGACAAAATAAAAATTAAGTCTCAAAAATGACTTTTTCCATCTGTGTGAGACAAGTCTAAAAGATTAGGTAACAATTATACATACAAAATAAATACATAAAAACATAAATAGTATTTATGTATTTTGTATTTTTTTTCAAAATAAAGAATAACAAGTTTCAATGACATCTGAGTAGCTGTGGAGAGACTGGGAACCATTCTCATTTCTTCCACATTAGATGTGTTTTTTCCAGGTATCAGCCTCAACCCACCTCCGAAGTACACTAAGATGCTTTAAGAAGTTGCTTGCATTTTAAATTGATTGCTTTTTAATTTTAACGTCTCTTTGGAGTTCAAGAGAATTCTTCTAGTGCTTTTTTTTTATATTAAATATGTATGATGTTGTTGAAAAACAGAATTGTTTTTATTATATCAGAGAAATTTTCAAGAAATCTTTTCTTAATCAGAACATATTTAGCAGAGCATGAATCCAGCTAGCACTGTTCCATTACAGCATCACAAAGTTTTCACTCAGAAATGGAGTCACTGATTGAAGATTCCTTCTTCAAAATATGTGTAGTCATTTAAAACTTTCCTCACAGCTTCTCCCCTTAATTTAAAACAGTGAAGAATGGCAGGTACCCGTACTTACATGTAGGACAAATCTCTTCTCCCTGTACTATATTTGGACCCTAACCCATGATCAATTATTAAACAAAATATACAATATATATAAAATATACAAAATATACAACAATAACAACAAGAAATGGATCTAATTAGATCACTTGTAAAGCATGCAGTCAATGAGATTGAATGTAATCCAAGGCAGACTTTAATCATTACTATATTTCTGTCTTTAACTTTAAAAATGTCCCCACCCTGATGATGCAAATATCATTGTTGATGGCCATGCTACTGAAACTTGTATAAATAAAAAAGTACTTAAGCATTTTTGATAAGTTAACACACAAGTTAATATCCTTTGGGAACTTACAATGTCAAGAGTCATTTGGTGTGGGGTGAGTCATACGGCAGTTACTATTGACAAGACTCTCACAAGGAATTCCACATTACAATAAGTATTCACAGTTTCATGTGACATACCATGATAGTTTCAAATAAAAGTATAAATGGATATTTCAATAAAATGCAACATGATTACCAGCAGCATACAAAACACATGCATAAACTACACCTTTATTTTGTCATCCTGAAACTGCTATAGCTACTCATAATGGTCGTAAATATGTTTTCCACTTAGTTCTATACTTGTTCTACTGAGTTGTTTCACGACACACAAGTAGTTAGAGTGTTCTTAAGGCCAAATAGAGGATATTTTAGTAGACTATGAACAGTGAAGAATGTTCCATAGCATCCTTCCACTGAGCTACAACAGGCCACGTTGCATGATCTCTTTTGCACCAGTGATGTATACCAAATGCCTCTGCATCCCCTCCCCCAAAAGGAGTCTGCACAACTTCTCTCAAGAAAGGAGGAATGAAGTAAGGCTCTAACTGATAACTGGATTTCCTCCATGAAAGAATGAGAATTTCCTAATATTTCAAATTGTTTTCCCTATAGCCTATACCCTATTAAAAATCTAGCTTTTGAGAAGCTAATATATAGATATTATATATTACTAGATATAACTCAAATTTTATTAGATATAACATGCATTACAGTTATACTATCAAGATTGTATCAAAATGTCATTAATACAGAATTAATGGGAACTCAAGGAAAACAACTACATTACTTCAACAGCGAGACTGTCCCACTAATATTATGTTATAATTGCATAATTAAAAATTCTTGTAGATTCTACACTACAATGGAACAATATTCCTAAACATAAAGTCTGAAGCTGTTTCGTTAGACTACCACAACATTAAATTAATTTCATGTATTAGTTGTATATATATAAATGTAATGCACATACCATTAATAATCTAAAACTTAAACCAGTCCATAAAAACACGTTGTAATTAACAGCATAAAGCATCAGTCAAGTATGACAGGGAAATTTCTGTTCTGCTTATCTGAAAAAATTCAGATATTAAGTCACAACATATGCCTACCTCACTGTGCAGGGAACCACAGTAGGAAAACAGCATCTGTACTTCTCTGTAGCCATCTGTGATCCTATCTACAGTGAAAAGTGTAACAGACAGTAAAAATTTCAGCTCCAAACTGAGATACTGAGCTTGTGAAAACCCTTATTGCCTAAAAGGCTTCATAACACTCCAACTTCTAGTTTTCCTTAATGATCTAAAAGTTCCAAATTACAGCCAGTCCACATATTGATTAGATATCTACTTTACAAATATTAATTATAATAGCACATTTTAATATTGCTAAGTTGGACACTTTGCTAATTACAAAGTCACTATCTTTTAGTTTCAATCAACATTGTTGAAATAGCTTAAGAATCGTTCATTGAATTCTCCAACATCACCAAAAAAGGAGAGGGAGAAAGAAGGTACTTTTCAAATTATTTTGAAAACCTTTTCTATTAAGTTTGTTTTGTTTTGTTTTGTTTTAAACTTCTCAAAAGCATTGGTGTTGTGTTCAACTCGTTTCCCAGTCCAGCAGTTGCTTGCCATCATGCCAAGCCAGTTACACCCAAAAGGTCCCTGAGATTGGCCCCAAGGCATACAAAAACTGAGCACATGTGAGTTTAAGTGGTACTGAGAGAAAATAATGCTCCAAAATTCTTTTTTTTTTTTTTTTTTTTTTTCCCCTACACTTATTGCAGCACTTCTGAATTTCAACACAAAGTTATAGTGGCTCTAATTTGTTACCTTACAACAAGTTCTTCTCCACAAACAAACCAACAAACCAGGATTCCACGGAGTGGTGTAAGACTTCATGTTTCTTGACTTGTCATTTTTATATACTGTGAAATGCACCTTTTTATCATTCAGAATCTGATCAAGTCTTTTTTGTATCATATTTCACTCTGGAAGTCTACTATCAATTAGACTTTGATTCAATTAATCTATTTCAGCACAGTCCACAAGCTAAAGCTGTAATCCTTAAACTCTTCACCTTCTGGCTCACCTTGCAACTAAAAAAGGGAAGGGAAGAGGTTTCAACAGGTTTCCAATACTGCCCCTAGTTCTTTAGAATGAGTAGAATGTAAAATTATGTTCATATAAATACAAAAGCTGTTAAAAATGCTATGCAACTTAGAAGGCTGAATCCCTGCAGAGTAATCCAGGATCACAGCACTATCATCTCTACACATGCTTTTTTCTTTCCCATCTCTACTCCCTAACCTAATTTTCTAGCAAAAGGAAAATAGGCCCATGTTAATCTGTGAAGCTACAGCAGAGTAAAAGAATGACACAATGTGTAAGGGTACATAGCTGAAAGAAAAGCTCTAAGCATTCACCTTATATCTGGATGATTGCTGCATTTCTTTCAAGCAAGATGAGTTCTTGCAGTGGCCCATATGTCTAGCATGTATTCTAGAAGCTGAAAGGTAATAGAATGGATATGATTTTTTCCACTACAACCAGGCTGTGTCACAGGGATCCCATTAAAGCACAGCATGCAAGATGGCATACACACGTGAGCTTTCAAATTCAATTCTTTAATTCCAGTATTTAAAAAAAAAGTCATTTATTTGAACACTGCATAAGGTAGGCTGATGGCCTAAGCACGCTTGCATTTCATTAATAACCTACAGGAAAATCAGTTTGCAGTGTAACCTGCTAGGAAAACTGTCTACATTCTTGCCTAAGCTGAGAAAAATAACACATCAAACAACAGTACCTACCATGATATAAAACTATCATAGAATGGCTTTGGTTGGAAGGGACTCCAATGATCATCAAGTTCCAACTCCCTGCCACAGGCAGGGCTGCCAACCTCCAGATCTGGTACTAAACCACACTGCCCAGCACCCCATCCAACCTATACTCTAATGGCACTTGAGTCGGGTGTCTAAGCCACTCTACCAAACAAGACAACTGAGTACGTTCAGACAGTACTTCAAAGATGACAACATATTGCTCACTCCACTGATGGTGAGAGCTTCCTGAAGCTCTGCTTAAAGACATGTTTCAGCTTCTGCACAGGTTAAGCATAAAATACCACAATGAATTCAGAACAATCTGCTCCTATATTTTCACCTGAGTTTGTGTTAATACTCACTTTTCATCATCGACTTCACTAAAAAGATCAACACCAACAAAAACCAAGCACTTTTCTGGCAGTTACAGCTCTATTTTTATAACTTAGTTGTATTCTGAGACTCTCAGGGGGCAAATCCCTCTGAATTCAAGGCAGCATACTGTTTCATCATTTGAAATAAGTAGCTGAGAGACTATCTATCTTAGCTATTTATTTATTTACTTGTTTGTTTTTGTAGCCAAGTTACCCAGCAGAAGTAAACTGCCCTATTTCAGATTACTTAGATGGGAAAATTAAATTAAGGAAAGTAAGAAAAACACTCACAGGTACATTACTTTTCTGTTGGTGCTCTCAAAAAAAAAAAAAAAAAAAAAAAAAAAAACCACCACAAATTCTAATCATCGACGAGCACAAAGCCTACAGATGAAATCTGACATATTTCTTCTTACCTTTCAGGCTTGCATTTGGTCTGTGATGAAAGTATAATGGAAGTCTTTTTTGCTGGGCATTCTTTTTTTATTTTTTATTTTTTATTTTTGTTTGTAAAAGTGGCAGAAAAAGTGAGCTGAGGCTTTTGGAGCATAGGGATCAGCTATCATGCTACCGGAGCCTAACAGTGAAACATCACAGTCCTTGTGTCCCTTTTCAAACTATCAGGCTTACATCTAACTAGCCATCGCTACTGACATTTTGCATATGTATGACTCCCTGAAATGTGAGCCTGTTGTCACAATAAGGAAACTGAAGTATGCAGCAATATATTAGTATGTTACTTTGTTCTATTAGTATGTAACTTTGTTCAATGTATATCTAGGAAGTAATAGAAGGGTTTATTTACCTTTTCTAAAGCATAATGGAAATATCAGCATGCAATTTGTACTGTAGAGACTATCCTGGATGGTGACTTTTACCCATAACAGAATACATTCAACAATGACCAACTCATTCAATACATTATTAGAGCTTTTTTACTGAGATTTATTATTAATCTAGGACAAATCATGACATTTTACATGGCTACCCTCTACAATATATTCAATCATGTCTTCTATTTAAAAATATATATATAAAATAATCCTTGAGCTAATTCTTTTCATTAGATTGGGAGATTGATGTGTCTAAATGCTAAGTTTCTAATCAATATTTTATGGAAAGTATTTTAAAGTGAATAACTTCAGAAAGTGGTACATATCTAAGAAATGCAAATTATTACCTTGTGGTATTCTTTGATTTACTCTTTGCCAAAAGGAAGACAACATGTAATGTTCCATATTAAGTAGTTAAATCCTCCGATAGTTTTCCTGTCTTTTCCTTGATCTTTATACTTTCATACTAATGAACTTCAGCATTTCATGGTGCAAGTCTTTCTTATTGTAGTTTCTTAATTTGAAGTTGATTCTGACAGATTTTAACAGCAAGAACACGTTTCGCAGGTCACAAACTCAGCATATAATTATCTTTAATTACAATCTGTCAGAGCACTGTCGGCAGCAACAGGAAGCCCATCAAAATTGGATTTGATAGCAGACTACATGGTCAAGAACCACAATATGCAGAATTTGAGGAAGTAAGCTTTCCATTTTGTGTTTGCCATCCTGTACAGAAAGTCCCTTTCTTTACCAAAACTTTCCTAATAGAACTATAATGACCATTATCCTCTTCAATACTTCTTTAATATCTCCCCATTGGCATCCTTTCAATTACACAGCTTCCCACAGAATCTTCAAGTGTTGAGCGCAAGTGTGTTAAAACCATATTTCTGCTATTACAGATTTTCCTCACATTCAACACTATGTTATTGTTTCTCCCCAACCTTGTGCAAACCTTCAGAGCTATTGTTTCAGTAGTCTTAACTGAGCCTGGCTGCAGAAACACTTTGAGGCAAGTAAAGATTGGATTACTTAGGTGGCTTCAGCATGTCAATTGATGCATTTATTCTGTCTATATTTTTACTAAGGGTAGTTATATTACATCACCTTAAAAACATAGCAACTCAACTCCAATATTAATGCTGTTCTTCCTTACTGAAGAACTTAATTCTACTCCATGAAGTTTGACATTTTATACTTTTTATACTTTATCGAGAAATATATGCTCATTTAAAAATGCAATAAACTGAGCTCCATTAGATGGCACATCAATCTCCTGAGCTATTAGGCTTCTTGCACCTATGGAATCCATCTATGCTGATGAGCGATCTAGCCCTTAGCAAAGAAGCTAGTAATACAGAGTGCAGATAAACATGGCCTAGAGCACAAGTTTAGGTTTTATCTTTATCCAGTATGTAAGTGCTTTCTGAAGCCACTGGTCCATTTTGTTCAAGTTTCTAAAAATTCAGGTTTGATAACTATTTTCCACCACAAGCAGCACAGTGCTTTGCTGGATTTCAGGTGCTCAAGCTGCATTTCAGTACAGCTCTTGATAGAAGCAGATAGGACTGAGGAAGAGCTTCAGATGCTGCGTACCTGCATGTTCTTTACTTAGAAAACCAGTACTACTCTGCACCCATTAAAGCAACAGCCCTAATTCCAAACAAGGCAACAGGCCAGATTATGCTAGATAGCAGACTAATGAACAACCATGAACATCTGTCTTGTAATGAGAGCATATCTTTTTTTTTTTTCCAAACGAAAAATAATTGTAAATATTTGAAGAAGCCCAGTGATCTGCAAATGTAAATATTCTGAAATTATATATTCAAAATCCCGGCATTTTTTGCCTTAACTTAGTGAGCTCCATATAGAAATGTGGATGAATAAGTTAATTTAAAAGTAATATCGCTTATATTTTTCATCCAGCTTTGCAATGTATTTTCCCAATCCAACCTACGGGTTACTAACGACATACACAGTACGTGATTCACATAATTTTTGCTTCCCTTGCTTAGCCATTGTCCTTTCAGGGCATTCATGCTCCTCGACCATGTACCAGCTCTCTGTCTTGCTGCTCATAAAACAGCAGGTGGTGAGAAACAAACACTGCTGTGTAAGTTCCTCGGCAGAGCCGTAGCGACTCGGTCAGCTGCACAAAAATATCATCATAAACACAGTGTACTTGAAAATCATCTGAGTAATCAACAGATTACTCTTGCTTTCAGTGTAACTGTACCATCAGGTACAGAAAGGTGGTCTCCCGCACTCCCTAAATTTAGCTGGATTAGGCTGTACAAAGACAAATTTCAGTATAATTGCCTGTCAGTTCTTCTTTCCCTCTACTCTCCCGCTTATTCTGTGCCCCCAGCCCTAAAAAGGAGACGAGTAATTCCAAGGGAGATTTTTACATGCAAGTGCAAATTTCTGTGATAATCTTAGAACAAGTACAGAAGGCACTTGTTAATTGGTAAAAACACAGAAAGTAATCATTAGTGAGGTGTGCATGTATATAGATATTCATACAAATCTAAGATTTTAGTTTGTAACTATAATTTTAGCTCAAGTTACTTTAATTAGTCTTTTTAATGTCAGGATCTCTAGGGTTTTTGCTTTGATCACAATTGTAACAAATGACTGCTGCACTTCTTAACCCAATAACCACTGAACAAAAACAGGAGGCACCCATAGGTGCTCAGGCCTACTGATGTTAATATACAACTTGTGCTCAAATCCCAGTGAGAAATCAGGAGAAGGAAAAAGTTATCAATGGAAAATTCATTTTCACCTTTGCTTTTCAAATGTTTCACCTTCCTCTCAAAGCACCCTCTGCTACCTAGTCATAAGGTTAAGCATAGAGAACATCAGACTGTGTTCTTCATTAGGATTTTCTCTTAGGTTCAAAAGGTCCTACAAGTGCAAACCTCACACTCATTTCTCGGAAACCCAATGGTGAAAAGAACTGTGAGCCAGAATCACCTCAATATTGTCATTTACCATTCTATGTTGCAAATAATAATGCAGTGATACAATACACAGTCTGTAGAGGAAATGAGTAAAATGTCAAAGAACCTTTGAAGCAGGTTTTTCAGACTAATGAAAATGAGTTTTCTGCCTAGTTTCTGTACTGCTGCCCAGTAACCATAGCCCTCAGTGCCACATCTATGCAGTTCTGGAACACCTCCAAGGGCAGTGACTCCAACACCTCCATGGGCAGCCTGTGCCAATGTCTCACCACTCTTTCGGAGAAGAAATTTTTCCTAATACCCAACCTGACCTAGGGGAGACTAGTGTGACTTGAGGCCATTCCTCTTTACAACAGTTTGGACCATATGTGACAACTTAACATATATTAACTTCCTATTAAAATCTCATAAGCCTTATACAAATTCAGATCTTCAAACTGCAATCTAAAGGTGCAATGGTCACTTTTTTTTTTTTTTTTTTAACTATAATTTAACAGAAAAAAAAAAAAAAGCTAGTTTCAATGTGCTATCTCAGAGTCCATCCTTCCTTTCCCTAAAGAAGCAGATCACATTTTTCTTAACTCACGGCACTTTGAATACTGTATTTCCTGTAAATAAGTGGCAGATATTGAATGAAAGTCACTGCTGACTCAATAATTCACACATAAAACAAGGTTGAGCTTGCCTTGAGAGAACAAGTAGCGATGGCAGAAGTCACTTCATGTTTTCTATTTTTTTTTTAAACAAGTTTGATTCTAAAGAAGGTGTTTTTTGTTGTAGCAGAGTGGTATGGTTTTCTTTCTTTTTTTGAGATGGGGGCTTTTTTTTTTTTTTTTTTGGCTCCTAATAACATACAGCATCCAACTACATTCTAGAAATGAAGTTATATAAAAAGAATGCACACCATACTATCATGAGTCATCACTGGGATGCCTAGGGAATTCACAACTCAAGAATTCAACTGCTGGATGAAGGTATATAAAGAATGCTAGTGCAGAATGGAAACGCTCAGGCAATGTGACAGTCAGATGCATCATCATGTGGAGTGCAGATGAGTCACTAGGTATGACAACATCAGCAGCAAACTTGCTCAGAACAGGCATCAGTCTACATTCAGATGCCTGCAGTATCTCTCTGTGCTTGCTATCTGGGTGCAGAACCACGTCATTTACAAAGTTCAGCCACTCTCCAGAGAATCAGGGCATGAGATTACTTGAGACAGAGCAGCTGACAGTTTCCTTGCTGTGCATCTTTGAGCAAATGCTCCTCTTTACCTCTATTTCTTTCACAGTCTCATCTCTGCAAACCACTGAGATCTACGTATTTAGAAGGCTGTAATTTTGCCACTTCAGTCAGTCTCTATTTTTATCATACTTACAAGAAATATTCTTTGAGTGTACTTCAGCACAGCTGGCTTGGAAATGTATTTCCCATCATGGATAAGAGACCATCAGTTTTCAAGTCTTCCTTTAACTATTTCAATCCATAATAAAATAAGATATCAATTTTCATTACATTTTTTTTCAAATTATTAATTCTGACGCTTTGATATGCAATTTTATCAAAGAAGCTCAGCAAAAGCAAATCAGCTCCCACAGTGTTTTTCAGCTCATCTGTTGGTCTACAATTGACTGATATTATGTATATCTGGCCAAATTTGTTTTTGTAGCTCATTCTAGTGATAGGGCTGGAGGGAATGGCCTCAAGCTGCATCAGGGGAGATTCAGGTTGGACACTGGGAAGCAGAAATTTTCTGGAAGAGTGGTTAGGCACTGGAATGGGCTCCCAAGGAAGGTAGGTGGTGAAGTCACTGACCCTGAAAGTTAGGAGAGCATAACCTTAGAATTTTTTGTGCAGAGCCAATAACAAATACTTAGTACTACACACATGACACGTAGTCTGTCATGTACTACAGCATAAAAACAACAGCAATGAAAGCTCCTACACAATGCCAAACTCCCAGCAGAGCCAAAGAACCACAAAGGCTGGAACAGATCTCTAAGATCATTGATGTCCCATGTCCCTCAGTGCCACATCTCCAAGGTTCTGGAACAGCCCTGGGGACAGTGTCTCCTCCACCTCCCTGGGCAGCCTGTGCCATTGCATCACCACTCTTTCTGAGAAGATGTAGTTCAAGCACCAACCTCCTGCAGCGCAACTTAAGGCCATTAGTTCTCCTGATAGCTACATGGAAGAGCACACTGAAAGCAATAATGGACAGCTAATACAAACAGTAAACCTGCTTTAGTTCTTTCATCATGTCAGTATATGGTTATTCAGTGTTGGAGAAACAATAAAAGCTTTTTTTTTTTTAAGAAATCTAAGGATACTTAAACTGCTCAGAGCATCCCTTGACCTTCTGCTCTAAGCAGCTTTTGGGCATTTGTTGCTAATGACAACATCAGTAACACAAAGCACTAATGAAATAAAGATGCATCATGTAATTCTGTGTCTCTGTTCAGAGCCTCAAAAGGTACTTTATTTTGCTGATGTTAGCATTTATATTCAATTGATCTCAATTTCTAAATAAATTAAGATTTTTCAGCTTCTGTAACTTTAATGACGTAGAAAAATGAAGTCCAAAGACAGCTATGACAGCCCATGATGCATTTTATAAAGTGACAGTGGTAATAATCCTAGCCTCATCCTATTTGCAGTAGTATGTATTTTAAATCAGTATAGTGTTTAAGAGAATTCATGGTCTGCTTACCAAATCAAGCCTGTAGTATCTACTGCAGGTTCTGATCAGGCAGATGTCAGTATGACTGTCATCGCCATGCCATCCAAATGCCTTTATCTTGTAGTTACTTTAAATACACTGGTAACTAAAAGTGAGATAAAAACCCCAGTCACTATTTCCTTACAGATGTTCTCAGAACCATGTATGAGGAGGTCAGTAGGAAATCAGACCATCTATGGCTAACACTGTTTTTTTAAAAGTCATTGCAACCCTGACTTTTTTTTCCTAGAGCAACTAAACTTTTGTTTTGGCACATATTCCTCTTCTCTTTCAAGAAATGTAAAACTAAATCTGATCGTTGAATCTAATGAAGAAAACCCAGTTTTGCTTCCCTGCTAACTGCATATGAATCAGGATGTTTGTAAGACCAGTATGCATAATGAAACTCTCTCTCCACCCAGTAGCCTTTGCAATCTCTATGTAGTCTAATTTATGCAAGTATTGATGCAGACTTGGAGCTAGCTTATGGTGTTGACAACTTCTAAACCATGCAACCAAGCAGCTTTTCAGCAACACCACAACAGAATAACCTAGCACATGTCAAACTCCTTATGGACTCCACTCTCACCTTTCCCTATGACAAGTGCATGAAGCAGGCAGTGTGATTTTTTTTCACATTCTGCACAGAATGTGGCAGTCCACTGCCAGCATGGATTCTGGAATTTATTAAAGAACCATTGAGATCAGTTTTATTCCACTTTACTGTTTAACACTCATATTCTCCATTCTTCTTCTCTGCAGCATTACATTCCTCATTTCACTACTGCAGGACCTGCAAAGCTAGGTAGAAAGACACATTGGTTCACACCATCCATCTCTTCACAGTTACTGGGATTTCATCAGCAGAAGTCCCTGAGCATCCCCCATCAGTAAGACCCACTACATGTTCTAGGCGCTTTTTCTCCAGTCATTATCTTCATCTTTCTGGGTCCCCAGACATCCAACAGCTGAGGTTCAGAAGCACAGCACATGGCCAGCCTCTGACTACAGTCTCTGTCTCATTTCTCCATCATGAGTACCACATCAAAAATCTGTTTTAGTCCAGGTGTCATCAAAGTTGACAATCAGTCCACAACTAGTTGCAGCTGATTAGAGCTTGGTATGTCAAAAGCTCAATTTTGGACATTCACCTACAAAGACACAATTATCCATAGGCTGCTGAAGTTCACAGGCTATGCCACTTTTTGCCCACTGCAAACACGTGTATCGTGAAAGACGCTGCAAGGTGTAGTAATTCATATTACTGAATGTGAAGGCTAGGATTGCTGGAAAATGCAATCCACAAACAATCCACAGAGATTTCTTAAACAGGCTTTCAAAGAAACCATCCAACCGCAGTTTCAGAGAAAATCTTATTTAAGTTTTAAGACTTGTTAAGACTTTTCACAGTACCTAATTCATCTCTAACATTCTAAACTTTGTTTTTCGTATATTGAGTATTATAAGTATCTCTGAAACAACTCTTCAGCTCTGAAGACTACAACAGTTAGCAGAGGCATTTAGCAGACAGCCTAAGCTTGAGGGATTCATGTTTAGCATTAAGCCCTTCAAAACACTCTTGCATCTTTGCTTATTTAGTAAGATAAATTTGATCTGATACACACATATTGAGGACTGAGTACAGACAGGGAAAACAAACTTCCCGTTGTTAAGCTTCTATGCTTTGGGCAAAAATAAGAACTCAAAGAAATATAGATGTTGGAGCCATTAATTTAATTATCATGCATTAACATTCGTAGAAAGCTGCTGCCATTAATTTTTACTTGTGTACCTGCCATACTAACAATAGAATATTGTAATAATTCCTTAGTGCACCAGTCTTTTTTTTAACTACTTCACTACCAACCCCCAGAATCAAAATAGAAACCTGATGATCAATAATCTCCATTGCCAGCATTCATAGAATATATTCAAACTGTTCAAAGATAGCCAAGTTGCAGAAGAGCAAATGAAAAAGATTTATTTCTGGCCTTAGAAGAGAGGCTGTTGGTCCTTAAACCCAACTAATGATCTGACTTTCATTGGCAAGGTACTGCATCAGAGGAAAATTAAAGTAAAATGTAGTCAGGCTTCTGAATAAGACCTAACACTTGAGGATAATGGATCTGTTACAGTGTAAAGTGATGGTGGTTAGCATCCATCATGATTAGTAAGCATAGTGGTAGGATCACTGAGGAGAATCTTTAGTTCTTAAGTTCTTGGAGTCTTTACCTTCTCATTCAGTCCTTTCTCAAGTAGTCAGAATGATCTACAGTATCAGGGACCATGGGGCTAAAAGGAAATTAATTCAATGATCCATCCAAATGTTTATTTATCTATTATTTCATAAGAATACCGTTTAAAAAAAAATAAGGTTTTTCAGTATCCCTTTTTAAAGCACACTTTAAAAAGAAACTCCAAAGAGATGTACCATTCTTCATCTATAGCATTTCTGCCTTTCCAAATTAACATGACAGTTTCCTTTCACTCTTAGTTGTAATGATCAAAAGTCAAGCTACACAGAGAAGAAAGAAGCAATTCAGTTCATTATCATGTCATTTTCAAGCATGTCTTGGAGAGACCCAAAAAACTGAAGCCAGAGTGTACAGACTTCCTGACACTTACCCTGGTCACCAAGGGCAGCCACCAGCAACACATAACTAGTGTTATTATCGTGATTATGATTCAACATCTAGGGAAGCTGCAAAAGGGCTCCTGCTCAGCTCTGAAAAACTGATGGAACAACAAGGTAAGAAAATTAAGAAAACATTAACTAAATACTTTATCATTTTGATAACCCCCAAAAAACATTATAGGCAAGACATCAAATTCTGATAAATATGCCTGGACTGAGCAACCTGGTCTAATGAGAGGTGTCCCTGTCTATAGCAGGGGGTTAGAACTAGATGATCTTAGAGGTCCTTTCCAACCCAAACCATTCCATGATTCTATCATTCTGTTTCTCTTATGATTCTTTTGATGCAGGTAAGCACACTGTACCTGCTGTTCTGTATTTTCCATAGTCTAGAATGAGGTAGACATATCTAACAGAAAAAAAAAAAAAAAAGAAATAGAGTGGAAAAAAAAGTATTTTTTTAAATATTGGAATATGTTTCTCAAAGCAGAGAAACCAATGAACTAATTAAAAGTACAGCCTGTACAAGTAGTTTGAACACCGGTAAGGTATGAAGCATTTCCTAATTTTTCAGACCACAAAGACACATCACAGGCAGTGGAGCCTGAAAAATGGCTATGGAAATAGAAGTGGGTTTTTTTTAATCAGGAGCTGAACAGGGTTACATCTCTCTGGTAGGATGCAAACAGCACGGTGATGTTGATGATGCCCATCCTTCCCAGCCCCCCTAATCCCCACATCTCAGCACTAACCATCTCTCCAGATTACTGGAAGCTTATTAAGGTATATTTGGAACCAGTGATGCATTTCTCCATTTACTGGATATTGCTCCTCCAGATTGAAGCCAGTTTCACAGGGCTTTTTAAAATATTATTCTTAAGGAGAACCTTAGTTAATTGAGATTGCCTCCCGGCTCACTCCCGTGTCTCCTCATTGCTCTTGAGACTGTTAAAGTTTTTCCACAGTATACATTCTGTACCTCAATGCAACTGATTGAAGAAAAGCTGAAATGAGAGCAGTTCCCTGCTCTTCTTCTAACCATGTTTAGTACAGCAAATACTGTACTGCTTTTGCATCATTAATGGTAGAAAGCTGATGGGTAACACCTCAAAAATATCTTGTCTATCTTCCAGCCCCAAACAGAGATAAAACCAAGGAGATAAGTCATTAAAAGGTGATTAACTTACTCAGTCTAATGAAGAGCAAGGCAATGAATGCTTTGCTCTCAATTCCAACCGACAATTGCAAAAGCCTTTCTAGGACATGTCTCACATACGTCAAATTCCACACCATGTTTAATTGATCTTATGTATAAGCCATGCAAAATAGAAGAGCTATGTGGAACAAAGTGTCCCAAAAGTATAACATCCTGAACAGTCTGCCATCCTTTCACTAGTTATTTGAACATGATTAGCATCTTTTTCATCCTATTTTTGTTTTCAAAATATCACAATCTGTCTATGTACTGATGGGAGAGCCTGTTCATTTAGATAATTAGGACAGTCTCAAAGGGAAGAAGTCTAATGAATAAGTCAAAATCAGTGTTCATTAATCAAATGGTGCCTCCTAAGCATACTGGTATTGGTAATCACGTGGGATAGTCTGTCAAAAAAATCCTGCAAGTCAAAGATGGTGGAAAGCAACATAAAACAACCCTTAGGTATCATTATTCTGTTATGAGGGATGCACACCACATTATTTCTCTCTTGTACAATTCTAACATTGCTTCCTTTAAAATAACAGTGGACAAGATATGTACAACTAGGAAACTACCCAACCAGTTGTGTATTCACATACTTTCAGTATAAGTAGCATGATTAGTACAAATTGTAGTTGAAGAAAGCTCCCCACTTCAACTGATGTTCTCAGAGTTGCTTAGTAGTATAAAATCTATTAAAAAAACAAAATCACATGCCTAATTCCAATGTAGACACATCTCTCTAAGCAGATCTAGTTGAAAAGAAAAATATCAACTGTAAAATTTTAGAAAAAAATTAGGCCATCCAAATCCAGCACTATTGCTGAGGATTTCAGTTATTCTGACACATTATTCAGTGCCCATCAGAATTGTTATATCCATATTTAGACTTATATAGGTACTGATGACGTGTTTTTTGCTGCAGTTGTGTTGAGAAGATGAGCACACACTAATCTCAGTTCAACTCCCAGCAGGCATGCTTCTTTTACATCCTTATACAGAACTGAAAACCACTGTCAGAAAGACACTGCATTGCTCAAATTTTGCTCAATAATATTCTTCTTCAATTCTGCTCACAGCAAATTCACATCAACCTAGTAATACCCTTGGAAAATTCTGCTTCTGAACAAGTTTTCTGCTGTCCTCACTCAATGCTATCTGCACACAACATGCCACTCAGGGAACTAAGACCAGCAATGCTGAAGAAAAAGGGGACAGAGGCAAAGGACCCACTTATTATATTAATAAAATAACCCTGTTCATTAATCAAAGCTTGTTCATTAAGCAGATTCGAAAGGAGCTGGCACACAGAGAAAATTCCAGCACCATGCGATACTTGGTAGAACCTTGCCAAATCGTTAATCAGTATCTTGATTTTCTTTTCTGGCACCATTACACAGAAGTAGTTATCACTAGCTTTAAAAGACTTCTTGGATATGCTGTCCCAAGCTGGAATTTCTCCTAAATATTCCCTCTCTGCTCTTCTGCTTACTGTCATTAAAATGACAATTCCAGAGATAAATTGACTTGCTTTGAAGTCCCTAACTACATAAGTAGTATCATTACTGAGGAATTCAAATATAGGATTAACCTTAAATAATGTTTCCATCATTACACAGTAATATGTTTAACACTTCTGTGATGCCTTCACTGAAAAAAAAATTGAGATTCTACATAAAAGTGAAGGAAATTATTGACTGATACGCTCAACACCTGAATCTGAAAAAAAAAAAAAAAGAAAGAAAGAAAAAAAAATTATTGCAACGCATCAGAGCTTAAATAATTAAGTCTCACAAAAATGCTCTAAAGATTAAACAGGTAGAGGAATTATTCTATTCATTATCAATATCATATGCTGACACTGCCCAACACCATCACAGCTTAACATGAAAAGTTAAGAGCCTGCAAGTGGATAAGCACTTTTTCTAAGGAAGAGAAGTTGGTGTTTCTGTAGGATGTACTTAGTCTGGTGTTGAAGACACATCTTTCTTCTTACAGGTCAACTCCACAAGTCTCTTACATTCTAATTGCAAGTGAGATGTGAGCCATCCTCTCAGGTTTTTATTTCAGTTGACCCATATACTAAATTAGCACCCAGTAACTTCCTTAGGGATACGAGTGAGGCAACAACTTTTGCACTGGAACAAAACAATATATTCCTTCTCCAAGCATGGTTTGCTCTTCAGTCCAGCTCCTTGGAATGAAAACCAGCAGTGCTCTCGTAACACAGGCACACAGCAGAGCTACAACCTTGTGAGGTCAGAGAATGAACTGAGTGGGTGATCGACATTAGTATACTGTGTGGGCAGCAGCTTCCCAATCAGTGCTGTCAAAACTAAATTGAAGCTCTGAGCTCAGAAACTGGAGATCGACTAAATCTTTCCTTGCTGAAAATAATATATTTGATTGATCCTATTTTGAATAAGAGCTACTAAGCAGCTGTGATGAGAAAGCTGAAATATTAAATACCATAGCTGCTCTTGGGGGAAGAAACACTGAAACACTCCCCCTGACCCCTACCCCTTCCCACTGGCCAGAAGGAAATTCAAGCCATTTTCTAGCTGTATACAAAGCTGCATTTATTTAAATGACTGAAATAGCATTCACAGACTTCCCAGCAATTCTCTTTTATAGCACATACAAATATGCATCTCTCTGATTTTTGCAGAGAGCAACCTGCATTTTACTTATCAATTCCCCACTGATTAAAAGTAGCTCTCCAGATGTTCCAGTCAGCAGAACCAGTAAGGGGCAAGGGAAGAGAATAGGCCAAAAAGGACAGAGAGGAAAGAAAACAAAGAGGAATGAGAAAATCCAAACATGAAAAGAAAAATAGGGAGGGAAGAAGATTTGTCTTCAAACACAAAAGTGCCACCAAAGGAAAAACTGCTTCCTAATCCTTTCTGCTGCAACTATTTAGTAATCATTAAATACAATCTGTGTGAAACAAGAAAGCCATTAGAAAAAATCAGTTTTAAAAGCAAGGATGAACTCTGTTCCTCTTATTCCATGGAGGAGATCTGTTACTGTGAGAGTCATTCTAAATCAATGGACACAGAGGATATACTATAAACTCCTACAGCCTTGCTTCAGTTAATATAGTCATTGAAAACAGCCATACCCAGAGGGTAATACAATTTCTCACATACATGATTAATTTCCTATGGCATCCCTAGCCTTGAACCAGTTCTGTCAACTCCAGATGACTGGCAGGAACACAGTTCTTTACATTGCAAGGGTCAAAAGTTTAAGTTTCAACTTTAAAAATAAGCTGTTCAGCATCAGCGAGACAGAGTACCAAGTGCCCATCAAACTGCCATCAAGTTCAGTTTCCCAACATGGAGTCACATTTCATTCACTGAAGAGAGAAGTTTGTATTACCTAAGAAAGTAATAGGCGATAAGAACCAACCTTCCCAGGGTGTTTGAGCTAAGATTTCTCATACCACTGCTACTAAAATCCTGGGTTTAGCTCACATGCATACAGTTTTTTCACTTTTATATATGTACATTATATATATATGTACATGCAATATATATAGACATACATATGTATAAAAGCATAAATATACATATAAAGATGTCACACCTTCCAATCTAACAAGGACAATATGTAGCATACCATTTGTTCAGTTTTCTGATAGGGCTGATGTACATGATACCAGATTATTTAATGAGAAAATAAATCATCTTTTGAATGAAAACAGGAGAAGGTAAACAGAAGACGGAAGTTCCCTTAGCAGCGCTAGGCACAGCTCTGATGTAGATAGACTTGAAACCTTCAGCCATGCAATCTAGCTAGCTCTCTGGATAAGACACTAATTTTTAGAGCACCTATTTTGGCACAACCCCTATTTTATCCACTACTGCTCTGCACTCTGGGAAAATTTATGACTGTCTCTGGCATCTCACCCTGGTTCTCCTTTGCAAGCACTGCAACAGAATTCATTTAATTTCCTAGCACTCTGCTTTCTCTGGTCAATAAATTACTGCTAGTATCAAAGAAACCTAGTCTTCTTCTCCATTGACCTTTTCTTGCTTATAAATTTCTTATTGTTTACCATAACCTTTTCTGCAACTTTCCTTTTGTCTTTCACCACTGCTTTCTGTATTTTTCTTCTCCTCTTGAGCTTGCAATATTTTCAGTCTCCTCTAGTTGCCCACTTACACTAGCCATTTGGGTCAGTGTTTTTATTGTGTTTTTTAATATGCATGTTTGCATTCATAAGTGCACACCTCTATATGATATACATAGTACTTCCAAACACCAGCTGAGCAAAATGCTTAAATCACATTCATTTCTGATTTCTCCTTAAGTAATGTATTTTATAGATTGCTCAGTCTCGTATATAATTCCCTGAATGGATTCCTCATTTCTCGGGGGGAATAACATAAGAAATAAATGGCTTTCTTTCAGGGAAGAAAAAAAAAAAACAAAGTATATTGCTTCCAATCATTCTTTGTTCTACTGAACATCCTAATACAAATCCCCTCCTCCCGGTTGGTACCCACTCTCAGCATTCCATTAAAGCCCACCCTAGAAAAAAACCTTCCAGCTTGGTATGCAGGATGTACATGAGGGAGCCCAAGAACACAAAAGCTCACAGTAAAGTTGCTGAGTAAAAATCTAAGCAGCTATCCCCGTACACAAAGAGTTTCTACAAAAGGAAACTCAACTGTACTGGGGGCCTCTTGGTTCATATGCCTCCCCCTAAATTAGAGCTTCTGAGAGAAGCCAGCTTTGTGCTCCACAACCATTCTTCCATTCCTACCAGTGAGCTGAGGACAGCATTGTCAGTCTAAAAATTCTCACACGGGGAAGGTGAAGTTGAGAGTCAAAACTAAAATGCAAGTCACTCTCTCTAGATCGGTGTGGATCTGTCAGTACATGTGCTGAGGAGTGCAAGAGTTGAGAAAAGAAAGAGCACTGAGGAAAGCCATAGAGACGCTTTCTCAGTACAAATAAGGTGATCTATAAAATTTAAGCATGGTCAGAACAGACCCTTCATTGATGTAGAAGCATAGTTGCTGTAATAAAAACTTCCACCAATTTCATTGCTTCCTGAGTAGATCCCACATCATTATTCTTTCTATGCACTATGTTTGAATGGAGAGTCAATATGAAGGTATCCAACTTAAATAGCTCATTGCACATCAAGGAAACCTTCCTTACTGATCAGTCATCTGTCATTTCCTACTTAACTGGCAACATATGGAATATCAAGCAGACAAGAGCCAGCCTTTTTTTTATAATTAATCAGATGATCATGAGCATTTTGCAAATTAAACAAATACGTTGGAAGAATTTTGTAGCCTGCATTCCCACATTCTTCTGACTCTGCAGAACTCTAAAGGTGGAAGAAATACACAAAGCTCATCTACTCATCCCTGGGAACAATGAGTAGAGTGAAGACCATGTCAGGTTCTCGGTATTATTTAGTGCTTTTTGCATGCTCACGCTCATGTCATTAAAAGGCAAAAGTGTTAGAACAGAAAGCACTCTATCCCAGAACCAAAACCAGCTCAGAATTGTCCTCATCACAAACTCCATTTTCCAGTATGAGAACAGAAGCATCATCCATCAATTTCTGTGACAACTCTCTTTTTGTTCATCAGACATACTGCTTAACACGGCTTATAAAAAGAAAAAAAAAAGACCAAATATTTGTCAATAAAAATTTAGGATTTAAAAAACTGTATCTGCCATAACCTCCCAGACAAGGATGCTCTGCTCATGCACTTTCCTGATGCACAGCCCTCCTTGGTTTCCTTTTGCAAAATATCAAAAAGACTCACTTGCCATGATTACTCAATCTTTTCAAAAGTTCTTTTAAATATTTGCCAAAAAGAGTTTTAAAGAGGAATGTAGCTGGAAACAGACCTCAAAAGGTCATCTCTTCCAACTCACTGACTCCATGCCTGTCAGTTCACAAAAGATGGAGCTGTTATCTGCCATGCATGTTTAAAAACAGCCTGTTCAAATTGACAAGGGGTCATTACCAGACTTAACTGAACAGTAATTAGATTTTTATTTCAACACTCATCTTCTCAAAATTTTTTCAAGCTACAGAGTGATAGCTTTCAAGGAAACCGAAGAGATAATCCATGAAGTACGACACAATAACTATCTGGGATTAAGAGAGCAGGTGCCCTGATAGTAAGTAACAAGTTTAGGTGAAGGCTTAATTCCTGCCCCGACCTCAAGAAATCAATTGCAATCCTCTGAGCTCAGATACCTGTTTTTTCCCTCTCATTATCATTTAAGGGAATAGAGACAGGTTTAGTACTCAAAATCTTCAGATTTTCTTGAGATCTTGAGATATTCTGTACAATGAACTCTGCTCTAAAAGCAGCTAAATATTAGTATTCTGTGTATTTGCAGTGAGTACACATAGCTGGTGCATTCACTTTATTTTTCCCGAACAGGTGTCTTAACATCTGTTAGCAGAAAATCTCATTCTGAGATATGTCTTTAAAAATTATAACTGAACAAATTTTATCCAGCTAAACAGGATTCTAATCCACACACATTCAGGACTAAGAAATACAGTATTCAATCTCCTCCTAAAACAAATAATGCTTATGAATAAAATTCTAATTAACTGCACAAACCCTCTCACTGCATGAATAGCCTTTGCAGGTAATTAACTTCGGCATTTTATTATACCTTGGTCCTACTTCTTGCAAAGACTCAACAGTTATTATAGGTGGATGGTGTTTGTTCAGCTAGAGGCACAGCATTGCTGTGTGCTTCTTTGGGGAAGACTAATGGTGATGTTCACCATGGGGGAGTCAGAAAAAGAAAGCTGGAAACTTCATTGCTGCAGCTGAAGTTCTTCTTGGCTTGGATTTAACCAAAGAGTTTGAACCAAGGAAAGGGCAGGGCAGCAATCAATTCCATTGTACAAGAAAGTCCAAGAGCCACTGCACAAGTAGACACCCTATGTTATTCTAGCTTCATTCATAAAAACAAGACTAACATGTGCTACAACATTTGAGTAAATATAAGGTGACAAGCAGGTATGTAAGACTTGCTTACCTCTGTAATCATCTTTCTAGAAATAAGATGACTATATTTGACATTCTGCCAAAACATCTTTGTGCCACAACTAAACGCATGAAAGTTAAACGATTATTTACAGAATAGTTTACCTACATAATTTGTACATATTAGGTACAAAATGGTGCAGCGTTTCCATATTTGCTTACAAATTCTTTTTAGTAAGACATTGCATACAATGCACAGCTTTCCCTGCTGTGCTGAAATTTTGAATGATGTATTTCAGTACAGTATAGCCCTAGAAGACATCCTAGCATTCAACAGACAAGTCATAATACAAGTAGATTTCAGAAGCTAATGTATTAGCTTGCTATCCTGTTATCAGTGCCTTGGAACTTGCAGCTTGAATCCCACAATCTCAGCCATGCATCAGCAGTGCTAGATTTTGCTCTTTCCCCACGCAGCTGAGATTTGAAGCAGAAATCATCACTGTGATGATGTCTCGGAATGTTTGGCAGTTGAAGTAGGATGTCACAGCATCACAGGGGTTGGAAGGGACCTCCAGAGATCATCGAGTCCAACCCCCTGCCAAAGCAGGTTCCCTACAGCAGGTCACACAAGTAGGTGTCCAGGCGGGTCTTGAATATCTCTGGGGAAGGAGACTCCACAATTTCCCTGGGCAGCCTGTTCCAGTGCTCTGTCATCCTCACCGTAAAGAAGTTCTTGCACACATTTGTGCAGAACTTCCTATGCTCCAGTTTCTGGCCATTTCCCCTTCTGTCCTGTCTCCACACACTGATGAAAAGAGTCTGGCTTCACCACTCTGCCTCCCACACCTTAGATATTTATAGACCCCTCTATATTTATTATATATATATATAATCATACATCTGTTTATAGTCCCCTCTCAGTCTTCTTTTCTCAAGGCTAAACAGATCCAGTTCACTCAGCCTTTCTTCATAAGAGAGATGCTCCAAGCTCTTCACCATCTCTGTGGCTGTTCACTGGACTCTTTCCAAGAGGTCTCTGTCTTTTTTGTACTAGGGAGCCCAGAACTGGACACAATACTCCAGGTGAGGCCTCACCAGGGCAGAATAGAGGGGGAGGATCACCTCCCTCGACCTGCTGGCCACGCTCTTTTTAATGCACCCCAGAATGCCATTAGCCTTTTTGGCCATGAGGGCACACTGCTGGTTCATGGCCAACCTGTCATCCACCAGCACGCCCAGGTCCCTCTCTGCAGAGCTCCTCTCCAGCAGCTCATCCCCCAACCTGTACTGGTGCATGCAATCCTCCCTAGGTGCAAGACTCTACACTTGCTTTTGTTAAACCTCATCTGGTTTCTTACTGCCCAGTTCTCCAGCCTGTCCAGGTCTTGCTGAATTGGCAGCCTTTAGGTATGTCAGCCAATCCTCCCGACTTCGTATCATCAGCAAACTTGCTGAGGGTGGCCGCTATCCCCTCATCAAGGTCACTGATGAAGATGTTGAACAAGACCAGATCCAGCACTGACTCCTGAGGAACACCACTGGTTACAGGTCTCCAGCCAGACTCTGCACCACCGACGACAACCCTCTGCGCTCTGCCAGTCAGCCAGTTCTCAACCCACCTCACTGCCCACTCGTCTATCCCACACTTCCTCATCTCTGTTATAAGGATGTCATGGGAGACAGTATCAAACACATTGCTGGAACCAAAGTAGACTACATCCACTGCTCTCCCCCCATCCACACAGCATGTGACAACATCATAGAAGGCCACCAGGTTGGTCAAGCATGACCTTCCCCTGGTGAACCCATGCTGACTACTCCTGATAACCTCCTTTTCTTCCAGTTGTCTGGAGATAGCATCCAGCACAAGCTGTTCCATCACCTTTTCAGGGACAAAAGTGAGGCTGACTGGCCTGTAATTACTTGGATTTTCCTTCTTGCCCTTTGGAAGGCTGGAGTCACATTGGCTATCCTCCACTCTTCAGGCATCTCCCCCATTCTCCAAGACCTCTCAAAGATAATACAGAATGGTTCAGCAATCACCTCTGCCAGCTATCTCAGCATCTGTGGATGCATCCCATTGGGTCCCATGGATTTATGAACATTGGTGTTCCTCTCAGATTGCCTATGTTTTTATTGTTATTTCTATTATGTCTATGTTTTCATTATTATTATTTTGCAGGACTGAAAGTTGTATTTTGCTTAGTAATTGGAACTAGAATCTGAAGTAAAAAAGAATCATAGAATCATCATACAAAGGACTGTGTTGAAAAGCACCATAGTGATCACCTACTTCCAACCCCCTGCTATGTGCAGAGTCACCAACCACCAGATCAGGCAGATCAGAGCCACATCCAGCCTGGCCTTGAATGCCTCCAGGGATGGGGCACCCACAACCTCCTTGGGCAGCCTGTTCCAGTGTGTCACCAGCCTCTCTGTGAAAAAATTCCTCCTAATATCTAACCTAAACCTTCCCTGTCTCAGTTTAAAATCATTCCCCCTTTCCTATCTACCCTTGTAAAAAGCCGTTCCCCCTCCTCTTTATAAGCTTTCTTCAAGTATCAGAAGCCACAATGAACTCTCCCCAGAGCTTCTCTTTTCCAAGCTAAACAATCCCAATTCCCTCAACCTTTCCTTGTAGGAGAGGTGCTCTAGCCCTCTGCTCATCTCAGTGCCCTCCTCTGGACCCACTCCAAGAGCTCCACATCCTTCCCATGCTGGGGGCTGCAGGCCTGCACGCAGCGCTGCAGATGGGGCCTCACAAGAGCTGAGTAGAGGGGGACAATCACCTAGAAGCTGGTGACATCTCTTATGCTGCTACTTGTGTCCACATAAAAACAAAACAAAACAAAAAAAAAGTAAAAAAGCATTAGCTTCTAAAGAAAAAAAAAAAGAAAAAGAAAAAAAGCAGAGATAAAGATGCTGTACTTCCAAGATCATGTTGTCAGTAGGGGGAGAGGAGCAGCAAAAGTTTAACATCATTGCTGAAGCACGACAGCTTGTGACAGAAAGAATAATCTCACACCACCTGCAATCCCCTTGCTTATTCTACTTAGCAGTTGTGTCATGGAAGCTGTGCAATTCGGTATTAGTACAAGAAGCGAGAAAGGGCATGAGAAGCATTACCCTCACAACTGTGAGGCGGTGATCCAAATAGCAAACGTGTCTGATGGGAATCAGGGCGGAAGCAAAGGTGAGATTAACCCAGCACCGAAAAGGGAAAAAGGAGGAAGATATGTTCTGTAAATCATTTGTGAATTTAAATTATAGGCTCTGACAAATTAAGGAAAGGACCAAGCACTACAGTTCTAGTTCTGTTTTCCCATTCTCAACCAGAACGTTTGAGATTTACATCAACACGACGCAGTCATACGTTAGCAGCTCGTTAACTGCTCATTAGCAGCTGAAAACTTTTTAATTACATCCGTTTACTTCGTTGTCATTTTAGGGGACAGAAGCATTCCTCGATGCACAGTAATCAGAGGGACCCCAAAGTGATGAAATGAATCTCTTGACAGTGGGAGAACCGTAGAATCATTAAGGTTGGAAAAGGCCAATAAAATCATCTAGTCCAACTGTCAACCCATCACACTATGCTTTAGAACTGCTCAGACAGCGACAGCAGGGAGGGCAGATAGTTTAAAGCAGCTCCATTACTACAGACAAGCTTTAAAAGTCCTTAAAAACTGGAATGCATTGTGTTATTTATACTCTGCATTCCCCTTTTGAAAGCCATTCACCACCAAATATGCCAAGATTCCTCAGTCTTGCATGAGTATGCATAATACACAACCTTAAACTGAAAAACATTATTTGTAGCTAAAAGAAGTTCAAATTATGCATGCTGAATCTTTTTTTATTATCATTATCCAGAAAGTACTTGAAAATTCTGCAAGTTAGAAGTGCCAAAAGAAAGTTTTATGACCTGCAATGGTACAACCTACATACATACACATACAAATATATATATATACACACACATATATATACACACACATACACAAAAAAAATAATGCTACAGCAAGATATTTGACTTTCAATAGTCTGAAGCTCTTCTTGAAAGTTCACTATATGTTTTAAAACATACACCTATGCCAGTCTGGCTGAATAGCTTTTGAACTAAAGATGCACGTATTTCATATCTGAAAAATTCTCCATGCATCAGAAGAAGTGTATTTATATTATAAGGCAAAAGGGTTGTGTGTTTTTGTTCTTTCTTGTTTTGTATAAAAGCCCTTGAAAGAATTCAAGCAACTCAAGCTAGTAAATGAACATAAAAAAACATACTTTAAGCGTATCAACTATGACTAGTGAATAATGTGCAAACTTAACAAAATTCAGCATTTTGACACAGTGTTGTTTTTGGAAGCACTTGTTACGTAGGAGTTTAGTGTTGGAAATACCCAAATAATTTTTGTCAGAATATGTACTTCACGTATATACTGACCGTCCTTTCCTGGGGAAGGTTCATCTAGAGGATGTTGGAAATATCCAAGTAATGTTTGTCAGGACGGTATCTCTGATAAAAGCAGAATTTATTCGCGATTGCAATGGCGGCCGTACCGCTAGCAGGAGCGCCTATGGACACATCATGACAGCCTTTAGACCCTGTTTGCTCCCCCTTGCCTCCCCCCTCCCCTGTTTCCCCACTGGCTGGGTACTCCAGGTTCACAATCTTATCAGAAGGTTTACATTTGCTATTTACTTGTTAATTTATTTGTTATCTGGTGCCAGTCAGCAGCCATCCTGTTGTTTCCAAGCTGTCTCGGTGCTCTCCTTGCCCTATTGATATGGTGATTTTCTTTAAAGTCGTCGTTAAACAAAGAGCACTGGGGGATGATGCCAGGCCTTCCCAATGTCTGTTCAAGCGCTTCCTCGGGCAAGCCATCACTTGTTCTCTGGTTTGTTCTCGTGCAGGATATTCTTGCAGTGTGTATGACAAAATATACATCTATACACCCATACACAGAGTGTGCGTTCCTGGGAAAGTTCGTCTACAGGATAAGTGATGTAAACTTATCAGAGATCTTGCCTAAGCTAAGTAGAAGGACTCCCAGAAAGAACTATGATAGCGGAGATCATGAAATAAAAATAATATTATCCAATCCTTATGCAGAAACAACATTTGATTCCCACAAGGATAAGTGATGCAAACTATCAGAGACACCCCTAAGTGAAGTAGAAAGACTCCCAAAAAGAACTATGGCAGCAGAGATAATGAAATAAAAAAATATTACCCAATTCTAATGCAGAAACAACATTTGATTCCCACATTGAGAATGCTTAAAGAAGTCTTAAATGTGTCCTTTATATCAAACCTTAAGATTTAAGCACTTGTATAAACTCATTAGCACATTGTCACTCATTCAATAGAGCACTTGTGATAAGTTCTGATATTTGACATAGCATTCCAATGTAAATCTCCATTACTATCTGTGAATTACTTGATTCATTCCCTGAAATCCTCAGCGAGAGGGATCAATATTTACTTGAATGGAAAGTAAGTTCGAGAGTTTGAGTTTGTGTTGCATATTGATCTGTATAAATCGTTGAGTTCAGATAAATAGATTCCAATGCAGAATTAAACTTCTGAAATTTCATTGGCTATATCCAGAAATAGCCAACATGCAGAGGACATACAAAAGCAGCATCATGCTTTAAGTACACACACATAATTTTATTTGGAGAACAATATATTCCAGTGGGATGTACAAGATACTTAACACAGCAAAATTATGCCATACTGTTCTGCCTTTTACAATTACATCTGTGCTGACCTCCCATTTTAAACGTCATAATGTTTAAGTTCTACTCATGAATGCTCACAAAGAGAAGTAGCTAGCAAAATATTTTCCATCTCTAAAGGCTCTCAAAAACACACTGCAAGAGCTGAAATAATTGTAGTCTCATTCTCCATACTGCTGACATTCATACTGATATATCTCTCAGTGCTTGTACTGGGAGTATGCTCTTTTCACTAAAATGCCTTTTTTTTTTTTTTCTTACAGTCATTTTCTCCATTATTCAATGGCTATTGCAGTCTTTATAACTAGTATGACTACAGCAGTGGATCTGAAGTCCTGTTAAAAATTCACAGGAATTGAAAGAAAGTTCTCTAGCAAATTATCTTGCTGAAGGCAATAAGCTAAATTTACACATTTAGATAGACGCTGTAACGAAACCTGACCAAATCCTTAGGTAACTCCAGAAACACTGGTCTAAACTAACACTTGAAGATCACATCAGAATCTTATTTTCATCTGTGGTAATGGTAGCAATGTTGGGTTGCTTTGCTCTGCCAGTGTCTTATCTTAGTCTTTTCTTACCTTCCTTCCTAGTAAGTTTTTAGTATAGGTGGAAAAGAAAAAATAAAAAAAATCAAACACCAACACAGACACTGATGATTCACATTGCACCAACTTCAACTCCCCATCCCTATTTCATTTATCCCTTCCATTCTGTCTCTATAAGCCAAATAACTGCTAGAAACCAGGCATAAAATAGAAGGTAACCCATTTGAAATTGTGGTTTTTCTGGTCAATGGCTCTATGCCCAGTTGGAGGCTGGTCACCAGTGGAAAGGCGTACTTCAACATTCTTATCAACAACATCAACAGTGGGATCAAGTGCACCCTCAGCAAGTATACTGATGATACCAAGCTGAGTGCTGCAGGTGATACATCATCCTTTTGTTTCATTTGCATTCAATGAGTACTGTCACATGAACTCAAAAGAACATAATCCAGACATCTTTTTGTGATTAGATGTGCATTAGAAGCTTTATGCTTTGCTTTAATTCACAATTGTTCTTCTTAAAGCAGTGCTGCAAGAACCTCTGGGCAGCCTGGTCTAGTGGTAGGTGCCCCTGCCCACAGCAGGGGACTTGAAACTAGGTGAGGACTTTGAGACCCTGTTCAACCCAGGCCATTCTGTGATTCTATGAATCACTTGGTTTGTTTTGAAATAGTTTAAAAGCAATAGCACAGCTCTTATGCTTTTCTCTCAGCATTTAAGCAGAAATCCACAAGTAAGATTCAGAGTTGCAACAATCACTAACTTCATAACCTCTTTTCTGGAAGAAGTTTTCTGGATTGATTTGACACCCAGAATTTTATCATCCAAATATTCCAAATATTTTTAGTTGCTGAACAGAAAGATTTGTTTCTTGTCTTGCTGAAAAATTAACACTTGGTGTCCAAATTACTAATTTGCTGTCAGTTGCTATCCTGTACATTTTCAAATGATCCACTCCCAAATCCCAGGAATTTCCAGCTTGTCCAATTAGCATATAGCAATTCTGATTTGGCTCCCTCTTGCTCAAGACAGCAAAGCTGTTTTCACATATCCCTTCAACATTCTCTTTCTTAATAAAGGCAAACAAAATACAGTTAAGAAGCATTTATAAATATCCATAGGGTCATAGCTCAAGTGATGCCTTAGAGCATAGGAAGAATTCTATGATTTTGGATGATCTTTGACATACACTGTGAAACTACAGTTGGCTTTTGCCCCGCCCCAGCACTTCTTTCACCTATTATCTCCACTATCCTAAATACTGCAATTGTCCTCAGTTGCTATTGCTACAGACTAGGAGCAATTCTGGTCGTTGTCATCCACCTAATATGACTCCAGTGGTACTGTGAACTTTCTCATAGCTTTGTGGATGATCAAACATATGACCTTTTCATGTTATGTATTTTCTTCTGGACTCAAGATCTTTCTTTTTTAGCCACCTAAGTTGCCTCCTAACTAAGAGGAGATACAGAAAAAAACAACACTGAAAGTTACTTTAAAAAAAAAAAAAAAAAAACACCACTAAAAATTTAGATTTTAAAAAAAAAAAAAAAAAAAAAAAAAAACCGTAAGTCAAGATTTCTGCTCTGTTGCTTGAAAAGTACCACAGAACACGACCTTCAGCACTCATTATATCACTTTCTTCTATGAAATACTGACTCCAGTAACTGCAGTGCAGGCAGAAGCTACAGATCAAACATCCTGCAGAGGTCTGCAACAAAAGAAATGTCTATTAAGGAGATCACATTCCTGGCAAACATCTACTGGTTAGCTTCTTCCCTTCCTATGATCAGAAATATTTTGATCAGCAAGAAAAACTATAACAAATGCAAAGTTCTATTTAACACCACTCTGAGTCACATATTAAGAAAGTATAATTTATCAGAAAATATTTCAAAATTTTCTTACAACGCGCAAAGAGCATTTACAATGAAAATACCACAAAATTACCTCAATCTTTTTTTACGTAGAGATTTCACCAGTGAGTCCTACGCAGCTCCCCTTTAAAGCAGGCAGCAGCAGTGCTGCTATGTGCTATTAAATGCCCCCAGGAAAAGAAACAAGGGTGAGCTCTATGTTTTCTTGTGACTTGAGGAGAATACAGGAGCATTGCTGCCTGCCAAATATGCCACAGGCAAGCAGTGTTTTTAGAGATAAGAACCTGAAGATACCTGCCGAAGGTGTAAACTGCAGAGTGTGCTTATCTTTGTAAACAAGTTAACACTCAACAAATGTCATTTAGGTGCCAAAATAAAATGCAGTGGTGTTTTGAAGGCATTTTGAGCTACTTTCTTAGTTGGCATAGAACAGCAGGGCTCCTTAAGCTGTCCAACTGATTTACATCTGATAAGAGAAGAACCAAAGGATTTATTGTTGTGTTGTGTTTTATTTTGTAGGCTTTTCTAGGAAGATTTGTGAACATGATTATCTTCACAAAGAATTTTTCTTACTGCATTATAGCATTATATCTCAGAAAATATCTCTTCTGATGCTTAATTATAAGGAGGATTCCAGAATGAATAGATTCCTCATTTACGAGCCTGGTTAAAAATGCAAAGACTTGCATCCCTACTGTGGCCCTATATGCTGATATTTTAATGTATGGTAATAAAAATTAAAATTAAAATTAAAAATAGAATCAGAAGCCTCACTCGCCATGCTTGGTTTATAGTGGAATCCATACCAGTAGAATGACAACCAACTTAAGGCAAAACTGAGGTGGACAGATGCTGCCGTATGAGTAGTTTCAAGTCATCATGCACCAAGGAAAAGTTTAGCTCAGTATTTCAGTTCATTTTAGTGTGTTTCATTAGCACTTTCTTCACTTGCCAAGAGATCATTTTTAATGGGTTTTAGTGAAGTATACGGTTTAAATAACAATACCTAAACCAAAGTACTGCAGAGCACATGCATCATTTCAGGACTGTAAATGGTTTTACCAATCCAGTAAGTAGATAATAATTTAGATAAAAATTAAGATACGTATCAAGGAATTTAGGATTTAAGCAAAGCAAAAGACAACACTCTGGGCATACAACCAACATTCAATCCAGCACTTCCTCTGTGCACTGAGGAAGCAGGAACTAACTCTAAAAACCACACTGTACTTGGCTACCAAGTGACTTTATTACCTATGGTAATACTAACATGTTTTTTCACAAAAGCCATTGAGAAATTGTGGATGTTCTCCCTAGTAGTAATAATAGCATATGCAAAGTTCCTCAGATACAAAGGCTTTGCCCTCAAAGCACTAATAATCCATCCTCTCCCTCCATATTCCCTGAATACTTGAACACTGTGAATATTGTAGCACTTGGTTGGGAGGCAACACAGTTTTTAAGGTCTGAAGCTTCATCATTAGCCAGATCTCTCTCTGATCAGGAGCCCGAGAAGCAGAGAAAGAGGGGCTTACTACCACAGCAGACTCTGCTTTGGTTTAAAAAAAAAAAACAAAAACGCATTATTCCCTATACTAAGACCATTGACTTCAAAACACTTGATGCAAAACTGTTCAGCAGTAGCCCCAGGTCTATTATGAACACCACCACTTCCCACCCACAACCTCCAAGCTGGAAGACAAGCACACTTCAAGCCTTTCATCAGCATTTAACAGTTAAATAATGCCAGCTGAGCTTTTGTTCCTTTATAATTTGAATGTTCAGTGAACATAAGTCATTCTGATACAAAAGAAAAAAGTAGGACTCATACACTTCAGTATTCACACTGAAACTAGCCCGCATTATACAAAGGGGATTCATGCAGTGAAGCTGGTAATTTCTTTGCCAAAGCCTAAACAGAGCAGCAGTAAAAAAAAAAAAAGCCACGTATTAGCTGGTCAGTGACTCTACACACAGCTATTAAGAATTCTTTTCTAACTATATTGGCATACGCACAAGGAAATAAATCTTATCTCTCCACTGCTACCAAAGTAACAACCAAGACCTTTAGCTGACACAAATGGATTTACTTGCTACAGCGTTTGACAACAGAGTTCAGAGTATCATTTTAATGGCTCGGCAAGTAAGTTCCTAAAATGTGCTCCCTTAGTTACCTCAGCCTACATGGAGATTTACATCAAACTTAACAAAGGGTCATGGCAAGTCACATCAATAACCACTTCTGAACCTATATTTTTAGCACTTAATAGAGGATATTAACAGCAACTAAGACAAGAATAAAAAAATCTTCTGAAGAAAAAAACAGATTTATTTTTTCCCTCTTGGAGATGTGGAATACCAACACGTAGTGAGTAGTTTAGTCACTGAATTGGCCATTCATGTCTACTGCTCAGTGGCATCTCAGGTATCAAAATAAATGTAGCATCTAAATATTAATCTTTGTGTCTTTCAAGGATTTATAAAAATTGATATCATCAGAAGTTATATGTATGTGATGTTTTCCATGTTTGTTAAAAAAAAAAAAAACCTTAGTATTCCAAAGTTTTTGAAGAGATCACTTTCATTATTCCAGTCCCTTATTAGCTTATAAATCAGAAAGCAAATGCTAAAATATTAACTATAATCTCAGAGGGCATTAATTCTTTTGAAGAAGTCTGACACAAGAAACAGTCATACAGAATACAGATTGAAGATGGGGGTTATATAGTCAACTACTGAAAAATTACATTCCAACAGATGAGAGTTTTGCTGGCCCAAAGGCCAACTCCACTATAGATGTTTCTGTGGTAAAGCAGAAGATCTGAATTTGAAAACAGAATTATTTGTAATGTTTCTGCACAGGTAAGGTAAATATGATAAAAGTTGAAAAAATACGATTTTTTTTCTGTGTGGATATCTCAGTAGTGAAGTTAAGGCTTCACCAACAGCCAAGAGAAGGATACTTTGGAAGCCCCTCTGTGCAAAAACTGATCCTAAGCCTCAGAAAAGAAGCACATTGCTTTATTTATTGCTACGATAGTGTGATAGATGTACTTGAAGCAAAAACAAAGCACTGCACTTCACCAGAAATGGAGAAGATTGGAAACATGTCTCCCAGATTTGATGTTTATATCAGCATTCCATTATGATATTATTCCACCACATTGTGACACTGATCTACATGAAATTGTTGGACATACAGCTCTGATTTTCATATAATTAGAATGATATTTAATAAACATGATTCATTTACTACACAGATAAGTGGAATACACATTTTAAAATAACAAAGAAATTGAGGATTTAAATAATTTGTTTCATAATATCCAGTTGCTTAAATATACACACACACACACACATAGATTTATGGCTGAGCCTGCATGATATCTTTTTAGCCTCTATTAAAGCAGCAGTCTCACTTTTGAAATGAGTTCCTATTCTACATCAGTAGTGATTATTTTTACCACTACTAATGATTTGAGTTTTTGTTTTTGGCAAGGTATCAGTGAGTAATAAATTGAGATCATTATCTCAAAGCTCTTCCTTCTTGTTAAGCATGCACACACACCAGTGTAATAGAGCTGTTTCCAGAAAACCTGAAACACTCTAAATTTAAGAACATTTTAAGACTTCACACTCAGCTATTTTCTGTCATGGAAAAACAAATGACATCAGATGCTCAGAGAGAAACAACAGTGGGATGGGCACAGACAGAGAGCACCGCTAGGCAGTCCATGTGGATATCAGCACATAATGCAGTTACAGCTCTGACTGTGCTGCATACCTAACTACCCAAATAAATCAATGACAGTTGCAGTGAAGTACGAAATCAGCTGTTAGATAAGATGATTGCATGAGGTGTAACGTAACTATCAACTGATCACCAGAGGAAGAGAAATTAGAACAAACAAACTGTTCACTCCCCAAAGCAATATGGTATACCTATCCATACACACACACTGATGCCTACTCTGTCTACATCGATTTGCCAAAATCTTATTTGCTTTCTCAGAGTTGATCATCTGTAATTTTGGATGCAATGAAGTAGGATTATATTTGATACATTTGCTCTCATGCTAATTAAGGATAGCATACCTGCTAGGTGAGGATTCTCAGCTAGCAGCCTTGATGTTTAATGAAGGCTATAGGGCTGTGCTCTTGAAATGTAGTGGTTTCAATTAGCAGAGTGGAGCTAGGAGCCAGTAAAGGAACCATTACGTGAAAGATGTGCTGAGGTTATTAAATCAAACAGACTGTCTGCAAACTCACATCTGCTCTACAAAGACCTTGAAAGCTGCAAGAAACTCTTTGATGTTCTCCATCATAGTACAACAGTGCTTCACTGAATGGCTACAACCACCTACCGTGATATGACTGCACACAGCTCCTTCCAAAGGTCACTGTTATGAACAAGCATTAAAACATTCAAGCCTTCAGGTCTGTCTGAGCATATTTTGCAAAGTGGCTTCATTTCAGAATTGCCTCCCCCATAACCTCTACATCATGTCACTACCACGTGCTCCACTTTGGGTAATCCACTGTTAAAAGAGCGTTTGTTTCTTCATACTTGATCTGCCATTAAAACCAGCTCTAGCAATGCCTCATACTGGCTACAGTCTGTAACCCATGCTCTTTAAAAAAAGCACTTAAAACACAGAGAACTAAAATATTCATGTAACACACAGAATACTACCTTCATCACAATGCTTTAGATCACCACAGCTGTAGCTACTAACAACATTTTCCTATACAGCAAATACAACAACACTTTCTGTTGCTCTTTCACAGAGAGCTCAGGCAGTAATTTTTTCAGCCTTTCCTGCCTTGCACTGTTGGTTGAACTCTTGCAGCATGACTGACAAACCAAAAAGGACAAAGTTTGAAACACCTGGAAAGAAGCGAGAAGCCTATAGCTGTTCTTTTGGAGAACTGTTCTGCTCATTACAGAGGCACATCACAAGCAGGGAAGCAAACAATAGGCACCAGAACATGTGACCTAGTAGAAGAGCAGAAGAAAGAAAACACCTTAATTCATCCATTCTGCTAATAAGTAATCCACACAAGGAACAGCCAAGTCAGGTGTTTCTCATCTAGAAGAGGAGTGAGCTGTAAAGCTATAAAAGCAGTTTTTTCTATAGGATATCTTCAGGAGAGACAGAAATCTATTCAACTAGGAGTGATTCACAGAATTCTTTTCTTTCAAAGCTTTTACTTATTGTCTGCACTGATTTTCCTCCACGTTTACCTTGACACTAATTCTGTTTCCTAGTCTCCTCTACACCTAATATGAAGTCCTACTGAGTGCAGAAAAATTAATTCAGCTTTGGTATTTTCCGGTATGAACTGTGCTCAAGAGGTCTTGTTGAAAATAACTAAAGACCAATTATATTGTCATGGTTCAAAATTCCTTGTTCAGATCTTGCTGCTGTTTTTGGTATCAAGGAGAACTACTGATGGGAAATCATACATCATTTATAAATATGCATGACGTAGTTCAAACGCTCATTGCCTTTGCTATAAATACATCAAATTCTCCTCAAACTTAAACATCAGCTGAGTTCACAGAATAGAATCATAGACTCACCAAGGTTGGAAAAGACTTCCAAGAACATCCAGTCCAACCATCCACCTACCATTAATATTTTCCCACTCAACAATGTACCTTAGTACAGCTAATGTTAATTGGGATGGTACCCAAGCAAGAAGTGGAGTCAGGACATATATGTGTTATTTTAGTCACAGCATTTCTGTTCAATGATGTTCCTTATCTATATCCAACAACATTAAAGTTTCTATGTTCTTAAGTTCTTGCAAAGTTCAATATTGATTTTATATTTTTTTTAACTACATTCATCTTAAAATTTTCTCTGTTCTGAAACTGGTGGTTCTTCTTGCAGTTGTAGGAGCGGTGGAGGTTTTTTTTGTTCCTTAAAGAAAAACGACACAGACACAGTAACCACCAAGAAGGAACACAAAACAGTTGCAGTTCTGAAACAAACAAACAAACAAACCAACCAGGTATCAATGCTATCTGCTATCTGCTACCTGTCAAACACTACTATTCTAGTAGTATATGGAGGTATATGCAGCAGCCTATGAAGATTGCCTTGCTACAGGCTGGCAGCACGGTGTGCTGGACGTGCAGGAGGAGCAGGGACTTGATCAGCACTTCAGTCCTGATGCTGCAAAGTGCTTTGCACATAATTAACTTTAAACACATGAAGAGTTACATTAATCTGCTCAAATCTACTGACATGAAATCAGCTAATGACATGCTACACTCTGGTGTTTTACCCAGAGCTTAATTCTTTGCTCCTGTGGAATCAGGCTTCACATCCCCAATCTCTGCAAGGATTTCAGAGCTCTGAAATGGGAGAGGCCGAAGACATGCAGCTTATATCATGGCTCTTCTGTATTCAGCAAAGTACTGTATTTCATAAGGGCAGTAAATCTCTTTAAAATTTCAGAAGCAGAGGGATCTACAGCAATGAGCTATACAATGGATAGGATTAGGAGATAGTTAAAGTATTCTCCCTCAACAATGTCAGTTACTCACTCACTGGAAGCCCAATAACTCAGCCTAACTCAGTCACCATTACTGTGTATACACCACAAGCGCTTCAGTCATTAGAGAGACAGGTCTCTATTACCTACTTGTTACAAACAATGATATCTTCACTTGAAGAAAGCAAAGATCTCAGACATAATGGAGATCAAAACATTTACCTTCTTGGGTCCAAATTCTTTGCTGCTATAGCATCAGCTGCTCTCCCTATAAGAAAATGGGTGGAAAATGAAACAGGACAAAATATTTCTGCAGGACAAAAAAAGTTTGTTAGAGCAAACCATTTTCAAGATTTTAATTCTTGTAAAACAAATGTTTTAGTGTAAACACAATTTTCTGCTGGAATCATTGGCAAAAATGCCTTTAAATTCTGCAGTGTCTGAGTTGAGCCAACCAAACTCAGAATACACATTCACTGACAAAAATGCAGTTGTATTAATGTAATCAGATATACTTGATTATATAATAATTCAAATGAATGATGATATTTTTTCTCACCCTTTTTTCCCTACCATGAACTCAGTAATATCACCTTGAGGTGAAAAACCACCACTGCAGAGTTTCTGGAGCATGATTTCTGATGCAGCACTGCAACTACTGCTGCAATAACTAAGCCAGACAGAATCAATGCATTATAAGGTCGACTCTCAGTCCCACGACATTTTAAAAGTCAAGGCCAAATTCCACAAAAAGAATGTAAGGACCTTAAGTGAGACTTCAGTTGTATTCCCAAGGGTCAAAGAAAGCCAGGTGACCTGATTTTTCTAAATTTGAAGTAAATGGAGGAAAAGTTAATGAAGCAAAAGAATCTCCTCAAAAGCACTTAGCACAAGGTGTTATTATTCATGCTATGTTTCTGCAGGATTTGCAGCACAGACAGTGTGAAACTGTGCCATCTCTGAGATCTGAGTGGCAGTCTTGCTTGAAAGAGGCACTTCTGGCTATGCTCATGTTGACAGAGGTATGGTAATAGCAGCATAGGCACAGCAGATATCCCACATACTACAGAAATATAGTAGACTTTTAAAAATATGACCTTTCTTATTGACCTATACATTGAAATTTTGAGTAGTACCCACAGCTCATGATAATGCACTTCATATTTTCTATTCACAATGACTACTTAGAGTCATTATCCTTTTATTATCCCATCTTTCTTTCCATGAAATAAATAACATGCTAAAATAACAGAAATGGGGAGTTTACAGTTTCACAACTTTGCGGCAATACACAGCAGAGAAATATGTTTTATCCAGCCACAGCTTATGAATTTCTTTCAAGAAAAGGCTTTCCTATGCTCCATTACCTTGAACTGCTGCATTCTTTTTGATTTTAAGAACACACTGTGGTATTCATAAGCGAGTGTTGATTCTTATTAATAAAAATGCCTGTCACACAATCCAACTCTTACTGAGGTCTGGTGATAGAAGCTCAATTGATTCCTATAGGAATTATATTTCCATTACTCCATTAAGAACGAATTAAAAAGAGAATCAGTGCTGTTTTTACCATGAGTGAGTGGCTTTTGAAATGGCAGAGGAAACTTGGGTGTCCGAATTATATAAAAGAGATTAAGTTCTATAAAATTTTCTGTTCATTTTTCTATTAAGCAAAGCATTAATTCTTCTGTCTATTCTGTCTCCTTTACACCATTTAAATTAAACAAAATGAATTAATTCCAACCACAGAGAATCTCTGAGAGGACTGTGCCAAAAACTGATCTGCTGCTAGAGATGATTTTGCCTACAGATTTCATCTGTAAGACTATTTGTTACGGAAAGAGACCAAGTATGCCTTAATTTACAGAATGTATGTTTTTACTTATTAGTAAGTATTGATACTATTTTTATTATCTCTCTGCCAAACAGCTTTATCATGAGAAAGTGCTTATTCTTATTAGATCCCAGATGAAGCAATGCATAAGATACTTACATTTCTAATTTTAACATTTATGTTTTATTGTAGTCAATTAAACATCTCTTTTAGAAGACAGTATTTTTACCTTTGAGCCTAATGTACCATTTTTCTAAGTCTGAGGCAAACCTGAGGTGTTCATTTATAGCAGAAGGCAGATTAATGTCTTGCAGTTTTGTATTCTACCAAAACTCCACTCTTAGAATAAATCCATCAGAAATCATCTGCATTCATCAAAGGAATAGTCTGTCCTCTCTGAAGCTGGATTTGATTTGACCATTAAAATCAAATTACTCTATTGTTAGGAAAATTTTTGCTCCAATACACTTGCTCAATCATCTTTATCCCAAAAAGAGACAGAAGAGTCTTTAGTCTTTTATTCAAATAAAGGGAGAGCCTACTGGGTACACTTCATCTCAGGTTGGATATTAGGAAAAAATTATCTAAAATATTGATCAGGAGCTAGAACAGGCTGTCCAGGGAGGTGGTTGAGTCACTATCACTGAAGGTGTTTAAGAAACATTTAGATGTTGTCCTAAGGGACATGGTTTAGTGGGGAGATATTGGTGATAGGTGGACAGTTGGACTGCATAAACTTGGAGGTCTTTTTCAACCTTGGTGATGCTATGAAAAGTAGTCTTGTGAAGTGCCCTGGTACACAGCCATTGCCTGATGATAAATGAAGTCAGATACCATAGCATGGAATATCCTTCTTTTAAAACAGCGTTCCATAAAATTTATGTGGATTGACAGAAACATGGCCCATACCATAGTGCAGAATAAGCAGAATAAAGATCCTTGTCATGTAAGGAAAAAAAAAGTTACTTTCTTTACTCTGCTTGAATTGGTTTCAATATACTGAAACTAGTGCAAAGTATTGTGGTTGCATGCACACAAGAGTTCACCAATTTATCAGTATAAACAATAGGTTTCATATACTTTGTTATTTAGATCTATGGCAGGGAGGTATCTTCAATTTGCTGTCAGCTCCTGTAATCAGGATTTACTGTAGAAAAAGAAGACAAAGGATAGCAGTCTTTGTTAAACTAACCCCAGATACAAGCTCTTTCAAAAGAACTGTTTACAATGGAAGCAGAATCAGTGTCAGAATCAGTTCAGTATATGATTGGTTTTCCAATTAATATTGTCAATAAAATATGACGGGAAAAGATACCCCAGTTATTTAGACAGTAGTTTTGAATAATTTTATTGTATTTCTTACGAGACAAATGTAAGTCACTGTTGCAAAAAAAAATATATATCTATATTAATTAAAAAATCTCAGTATGAGAAGCTTCAATTTCTATAAAGATTGAGTGGTAGACATAGGGGAAAAAAAAAAAAAGGAAAGAAAAAAAGATTTTTTTGTATATTTTTACTTGAAGTGTAATAAATAAATGCAGATTTGCATACATTTTCTCGCAGGAGCTGAGTGTTAGTCATTCAACAGGAAAGAAATTTGTTTGATGCTTCAAAGACTGTTGAGAGACAGACAGCTACACCAAAGATTAGTCTTGGTGCCACAGTACACTGTTCTGATGTTGCTTTCATTTGCTAAAACTGAAAATAAAGATTAATTCATTGTGTCAGCTTCAGAATTTCTCATGATAGATAAGTGATACGAAACTGTGGGATTAGTGGCATTAGAAGTTGTTAATAATGGAACAGACCAATTTTTAATTGACTGAAGCATTTTATGGGTGAAAAACGTTTAATTTTCTGGTGAACTTTCAGGAAAGGCACCCAAAGGGAACAGCAAGAGATGATACAATGAAAATATGAATCATAAATAAGAACTAAAAGAAAGAATCAAATAGTAGATACTGACGTTTTTGATTAATGATTATGTTAACAACTTTCAATTTAGGATCAGCAGTTAACAATGTCATGAACTTGCTGTCTGTGGCCAGATAAAGAGTCTTGCTTTTATAATCAGCAACTTTCCCTACTGGTACAGCTCGTTAAAATCAAAACACTATATTAAGTACTGCTGAAGTATGATGAGTTCCTAGAATTCAAAGCCACACTACCGTTGCTTTATCCATAGACAGATCTATAGATCTGAATTGATCTGGAGACATTCAGCAGTCGTCTCAGGCTGAAATCATGCTGCAAAGATAACCAGAACCAGGAAAGTAAGAAAACAATTGTTCGAAGAATTATTTTATCATTCCAGCCAGCTTCCAAGGTTTTAAATTTTTTTTGTCTCACTCAAAATTCAGAGAAAATGTCATTTACTTATTTATTTTTAAAGTTATCCAAATAGAAGCAGATACAAGTCATCTTGATCTTATATCTTTTTTATTACAGCACATTATTTTGCTGTTAGACTAGATGATCTGGAAGGTCTTTTCCAACCTGAGCAATTCTATGATTCTTTCATTATGTCAACATACTTTTAAAAATGTCTGTATGGTCTGATGCTTTGTTCAGGTGTTACTGGTGATGAGTGATATATCAGACACACACACACTGTTCCTATTGTTTGCAAAGAAAATGAATGTATACATTTATCTAGTGGAACACCTGGCAATCGTATAATACAATTTATTGTTACAGAAAAATGAAATTTTCAGTGTCCTGATTATCTTATCACACTTCTGTTTGCCTAGAACTAGCTATCAAAAGCAGAAAAATCAATCAACCAATCAACCAAACAACAACAACAACAAAAAAACACAACAGAAAATACAGAAAATTCTCCTAGTCAGTGTGTTTTGTAATATATGCAATCAGGGGATAGGATTCCCTGAGTTATTGCTGTGGGCCTGTTTATCCTATTATGACTGTATATCAACTTGCTATACTTCCTGCTTCTAGGAATAAAAACCATCCTGAGCTTAGGTTTTTACCCAGAAGAATTCACAACACAACCACAGCTGTTATGTACCTAACAGATTCAATTAGACTTTTTGACTTTTTGCCATCATTCCATCCACAGAAGAGTTAAAGTAAGATTATGGCGAAGACCCTCCAACATACCAGTTAACCATGACAGTATAATGTACCGAGTTTTACACTGAACCCCTGGTGCACCCCATTCACCTCTTCCACACCACCACCTTCAGCTCTGGAGTGCACTTCTGAAGCACCTCTGTTTGTTCCCCCTGTGAAGTATTTGTTTGAATTAGGGCCACCTCAAACTTCACTGAGGAAGAAACTCAAATGGAGGATGTACTACAACCTCACTGATGCACACCAGCTGCCAAAGCCTCTGGTGTGCACAGTTAATCTGCAGAATTTAGAGAAGTTCAGTTGATTTTGAGTTATCAGCACCAATTGTTTTGCTCTGGAATTCTCTTCCTATCGTGCTTTTCTACTTGCTAACATAGATATGGCCTGAAAAGCTAATAGCATCCTATCAAATTCAAAGAAATTTTGTCTGAGAATTGAAATTTGATATTACGTCATACAAAAATAGCAGGAGTTTTGGCTTGACTTTAGGGTTAGGGAGATCAAGCTTTGAGTAATCATTCTGCACAGTGGTCATAAGTATTGTATTCAGGGTTAATTACAGACGAACCTGAAAAAGCAATGTATTTAAAACTTCATGCCATTTTAGCTTCAATAAAAATGATGCAGTGTGAACTTGGAAACAATTAAGTGTGACTTCTATAGGGATAAATTCCTATCTTACAAATTAAAGTCTTGCAGAGGCTATTGCTCTTATTTAGCTCAGTCTAATTTGATTTCATAGGCATTTCTCAGCTTCTGCCAAAGGAAAAAAAAAAAAACATTACAAGAGTTAATAAAAGCAAAGAAAAAAGAATAGGACTGTTATTCACTTGTACTTCTTCCTAGAATCACTGAATGCAGTGAGGGAAGATCAATAGGGGTGATTTCTAGAGATAATTTATTTGGGTTTTTTCAGACTTTTCCATATCTGCACTGGAAGGATGCCAGTTCAATTTTAATACCCTACATTTGTCTTGAAGTTAACACAATAATCGCAGAAGTTGATTAGTGTATAGAAACTACAACTTTTCTGATCATTCTCCAGGACTTAAATCTAAGATAGTATTCTTTGGCTACTGAATTTAAAGGATTTTCATTTGGATCATCAGTGCTCTGAAATGTAAGCTTTGCACTGAAGGAACTTCATTCTTAAAGCTCAGAAGTGACTTAAGTGCTGTACAGAGAGAGTTTAAACAGGACTTTGGTGATGAGAATTTCTGACCAGCAAAATAGAAATTTTCTAAAATTATTTCATTGGAAAATAGAGCCATTCAGCTCCATGATGATGATGATACTGGTATAATATTCTTAAACATATTTTAAATCTAATCTAAGTTGAAATTGCTGGTACAACAGTGACAAGCTTTTCTTTATATAATGAATTTTTGAAAAATAAACTGTCAAATTATGTTACTTATCTTGTCCAGTTTTATTCTTCATTTCAAGAAACATTTGACAGGTGAATAAGATCATTCAAAATGCAGTCTAACAAATGAAAACTGGAATGTTATGCCTTTCACTCAGCTATTTGTAGGTTAATTTGATTCCTAGCTTTATTGTATACAATTCATTTAAAAGAAGAAAATATTATGCATATTTTTTTGAAGAACAGAACAAGTGCTTGAAAGCTGTAATTTAGGTAAAGTGTTCTAATGACACATAGTGGAAATATGAAGGTTTTCTTGTTACAGGCTCACAACATTTTGTTTGTATTCCATTAACGAATGTGTGCTTTTTCCACTATATAGAAATCTATTTACAAATATGTTTTATAGTTCCTTCAAATATTTTCTGTGCTGTTTTGGCATCAAAATGCTGTTGATATCATAGAAACAAAAAAGGTACCTAGTCTGAGTAGGTAGCTATTTCCCAACATTTAATCCCACTGAAATTACCTTAGTATTGACAGTATTTGTTACTGTCAACAATGACCCAAAGGAAAAGGAACAAACACTGAACTGTTATAAATGGAATAGCTTGTATATGGAAATACCATATAGTTAGTCTGGATGCTATGAACATCTATTCTGTACATTTCAGGTATGCATATGAGTGACATGCAATCTAGATTTTAAATATAAGTTCAATTAAAATAAATTAAAAAACCCTGATTAAAATCAGGTTAATAATGACAGGACAGATATTCTACTCTTAGTTTTTACCATTTAAGAACAGAAAAAAGCAAGATTAAGGTAACAGTATATTCATTAAATGCCTATAAAGCATTACCCTTCAGCTGCTACTGAACTGAAATTCAGATGTGGTGGTTAAAGACCTGGCCACTTGGACCATCTTTGTACTTTCTTTTTCAAGCGGAAGCATCTATTACTGGAGAATAGTTTTCTATATTTCACAAGTAGTTTGTTTCACCTGAGGTAACACAAATGAACCGGCTTCCTTTATTAAAGAAAGCCTTACTGATATTCCTATTTTTGAATGAATCATACCTTTTCCGTTATTTCTTCAAACATTTCTCAGGAATAAAATGAATTCAGTTATTTCTTGGAGTGCATTAATTCTCACAGAAACAAGAAATAGTATGTATCTCAGCATCAATAAATGGAAAAGCTGTTTTTTTATTTTTGCACATAATGACAGAATTTATGTGAAAGGGAAGGAAATATTCTCTCATTTGTCTTTGAAAATAGATTTACAGGCTGAGTATGCAATTTAACTCTAAGGGCTAGCTGTGCCCTCAGATAATTTTTAAGGGCTATGGTATCTGAATTAATCTTTTTTACAGCCTTTTAAAAATAAAATATGAGAAACTTGGCTTGAATTAGTTATCTGCTTTAGAAATATGATCATTTATGCCACAGAAACAAAGTTTATCTCGATTAACTGTAAAGGAAATCTTGGAAAATAACTAAGAAGTAGCTCCAAAGAAACAGGAGATAGGCACAGCAATAGTATTACTCTTATCTTCAATAACTTATGAATAGAAAAAGGCTGCAGAACTTCATCTTATATTGAAAATTTGGCAGCATTGAAAATAAAAATAAAAATCACGTCACTTTTGCTCAAAATAAGTGATTTTGTCAATGAATCTTTTTGATACAGAGCAGGAATAAATAAACTCTTATGTATTCTGTGATTTTCCCTCAATATGTTTCATAGCAGAATGAACCAGAATACCCTCAAAAAAAATAATTAATTAACTAATTAATTAATTAAAAATTCACCAACTCTAAGGACAAAGAAAATCATCAATAAATATTGGTATTCAAGATTTTACTCATATCTGTATGCCTGATTGTTGGAAAAAAAGCCAATAAAACTTTGTTCTTGACAAGAGGAAAGCAATACTGGAAAGACAGCCAAGCGTAAGACCTTTCACTGCCAGACAGAGCTAATTATGTAGAAAAGCACTTAGTTCTGAGATTTTTGTTTGGATTTAACTTATGCCCTAGAAGATAGTTCCCAATGGAATAAGGTATGTGGTTGTCCCCATCTTCTTTCTTAAATGTCCTTCAGAGAGGCTTTCAGCCTGTAGCCCATAGCCTACTCTCGAAGCCTGCACTCCTAGGGTCCACACTGGGGATCACAGTCTCCTGTTTGCTTTTATGTTTGTCCTCATGTACCCAAATTCAGAACAGGAACGTGATCCCAAGGAATGATGACATTTGAGGAGCTTCTACAAGTCATTGTGACTACTGTACAACTGGCCATAACGACTTCTGACAGATAGACTCAACATGGCAATTGCAGGCCATTTTCAGGTTATTTTCTCTCCCTAAGGAAGAAAAATATGGGAGATGACCACTACACCCCTTCTGCATTTGGCATGTTATGGTGGTAATGAGCACTTGAATAAAGCCTGGTCACCTGCCAGGAGAGAATGGGCAGATAAACTGCAGTTCAAATAAGCTCTGGATCTGGCCAAACTACAACATTCACTTAGAATAAGTGAATTAACTGGGGAAAAAAAAAATAGATGACAACTCTTTGGCAGTGGCATTTAGCTCTTTATAAGCTGCTAATACTTATTATCATGTAGCAAGCATTGCCATTAGTGGCACATCTGCTCTCCTTAGGCAGCTAAGACTAAATGAATGCGGAAACTGGGATGTGTTTTCTTTCTTTATTGTTGCTTTCTTTTAATTTTAGTATCTGAATGCTGAATGATTATAAAATACTGATGAGCAAGATTATACTGCTACTACAGTCGTTCTTATTTTTAGAGAGACAGAAAATTTCTCATTTAAATTGCAAAGTTTTTCAAGTGCCAACAATTACTGAAGAAGTTTTATCACAAAACCCTGGAGTCAGTAACACTCTGAAATAGAAATGAAATGTGTGCATTGTGCTGTGTTAAAAACTGCAAGAGTTGTAGACATAGTGGAGATGAATTTTCAATAGGGTTACATTTGAATTCCTCTGTTTTGTATTGAGTTTGTTCCATCAATCTTTAAATTCAAAGTGTTTCTTAGTAACTTAGATCTACTGTCTGTGCATCTCGCAGTGATAATTGAAAATTTTTTTCTTCCTTAGGTTATGTGAAGAATAATAGCAGTTTATGCATCACTCTACTCAGTCTTCAGGGGGTTGTTTACTATCAGAAAGCAATTTAAATGAAAGCTTTAAAGAAATGAGACTGTCTTGCTTTCTATCACTCGATTCATAGAATCATAGTATGTATAGAGTTGGAAGAGACCCTTAAAGGCCATCTGGTCCAATTCCCCTGCAATGGACAGGGACACCTACAGCTCCATCAGGGTGCTCAAGCCTGACCCAGCTCAACCTTGAATGTCTCCAGGGATGGGGCACCCACAACCTCTGTAAGCAACTTGTTAACGAGGTTCAGAAATCACAGAATCACAGAATCACAGAATTGTAGGGGTTGGAAGGGACCTCCAGAGATCATCGAGTCCAACCCCCAACCAACTCAAATGAATCTAAACAGTTACTCAATGTTCATGACTATTTTATAAGATTATAAAGACATGGAAAAAATAAAGAAAGATAGCATTTACAACACACCTGTTAAAATGCTGTAATCAGAGTCAGGTCACTGGCACCTAGACAGCCAGGAATATCTTGAATCAAGGGTTCTGAGATATGTCCCTTTTTCTACAATATTCTATTACTTATGCCAAAACAATAGGTTGCCTCCCACAAATACGGCAAACTGAGCAGTTCTCAACACTGGAAAATTCTGCCACTGGTTTAAGCTCTTTGCTAAGTCACATCATTTAGCACATCATTTATATTCCTCCTGAAAATAGATGTATTTCTTGAAGTAAATGCAAGTACAAATGCAGAGATGCATTGTTGTTGTTTTTTTTGTTTGTTTGTTTTTTCTTTCTGTCATTCTCTAAATGTAGCAGTTAAATTATATAAATTACTAAAAAGGTCTGTAATTTGCACTAGAGTCCAGACTGGGAGTTGAAAGCATTTGCCAATCTGTGTGATTTCAGAGCCTGCAGCGCTCCATAAAATCCAAGCCACATAGAGTGCACTGCTGGACTGGTATACAAAGCATTCTCATACATTCAATATAAAACATAACAGAAATAATAACCTTTTTATGTATGAGCAGAAATATCTGGGGTGGACAGGGCTTACATCAAGTGAAATAAAAAAGCCTCCCTGTCTCTGACTAATCATTATCAAAGAATCCTGAAAGCTAGATTATATAGGGTGGATTTGTTTCCTTTTTTTTCCTATTTGTTTTTTTTTTCTTTCATTAATAGATAATGATAATAATTATAGTAGCAACAGTTCAAAAGGTTAGCAGTTTTTACTGTGTCCCTCTCTCTAATAAGTTATTTGAATAACCTGAACATGTATTTCTAAACCAAAACTGTACTTTTTCTTATAATCATCTTCACCATCTTTCGCAGTGGTTCCTCTCAGAGTTCGGTCCGCATGACTGTCTTTCTCTCTTCCCCTGAACTTCTCCACCATTGAATCTGAGTGAAAACATCCATTCAATTTTTTCAGACTTCTAGAGTGTTGACGGTTTCACTTGCTGGCTTCTTATCAATGAGTTCTCTTGATAGTTTGCTGTCTCCTCATCGTCTTTCCAGTAAAATATTTTAGTGGATTTAAATAACAGCTTTAAACCTTTCTATTCCATGCACCTCCATCTTTATACAGATGATTTTTATAAAAGGCACTGTAAGGAAATCAATGTTGTTCATCTGTCACATGAAATGTAATACATTTATTGCTTCATTTTCACTTCGGCTGTTCTCTGAACAGCACCTCCAGTATTGTAAGAAATGGCATGTTCTAAAGTCAGACCAGTGCTCCTTGACTATAGGAGCTGGTCGTGTCTAGTTCTTCAGAGAAAGACTTGGTGTAGCCCTGACTCAGTGTTATGTATGAAATAATACAACTGGAGATTTCAGAGTTGAATTTTATAATCAATAACGTTTTCATTGTTATGTTGAAAATGCAGTGAGTACCTCATAAGTGTATGGTTTCAGTATATGCCACAGACAGCGGAAAGAGTTTGTGGTTATTAAGAAAATCAAAAATGATTTTGATGACACCATTTTAACATGAGAACATGGAAAACTATTAGTCCTTAGTTCTGCCTACCTGCTCTATTATTTTATGTCACAATTCAATCAGTGAATAAAAATATGCATAAAGTAGAAAATATTATGCAATAGATATTTATTTGAAATATTTCAACTTTCCAATTTAAACAAACACAAGAACAACGATTATAAATCCAATGATCAGCACACATGTTCAAAACTGTAGGCATACCTTCTTTAGACTTCATCTCTTCAAGCAAGGCTATGTTCCCAGCATTTTGAGAGACCCCACACTCTCCCGTTTTTTTTTTTTTTCACATAAAGAGAACTCAGGACTCTGTTTCTTTTTGGGATAAAGATGATTGAGCAAGCTTATTGGAGCATGCTCAATTTTCCTAACATTGACCAGTAGATCTCATAGAGAAAAATCTCTTAACCACATTAGACTAAGGGATAGATTCAACGTTTTTTTATAGATTAAGAGTTTGAAATTAGTTGTTACATAAATCTGATAATGTTTGTTGATGATGTATATATGCATATATCTATGTATATGTGCATACATTTCCCTTACTCTGGAAAAGAAAAAAGTAACATCTGATAGGAGATTTTGTGGTCTGTAGGATCCTCTTCACCCTCATAGGATGCTGGTGAAGCCTTCTGGTCCTACAGCCACTGGAAAATTGCTTGCTATGGCAGCAGAAAACCCTTCCCAGCCAACTCAGTAATGGTATCAGACTAACATCTGGATTAGCACTGCCCATCACTCTTCATGCAAATGTAAATGAGGAAAAGGGAAGAGAGGATGGATTTCCTACAGAGGTGGATTTTCCTACTTTGAAGGGTGAAAAAAGGCAGAGGTGGTCTTTCAGAGAGCCTTCTATCACCTACTACTGAATACTAAAGGATGAATTGGGATGAATTAACAAGATTGAACAGAGAAAAAAATTTCACACCTGTCATATATACTACCACAATTAATACAGTCTCATCCATTAATTAATAATAATCCAGCCAGGTGATCATAAACCAAAATACCTATTTCTATATATTCCCCAAAATTGCTATTGCAGATCTGAATTATGAAGAAGCATCTGTTTCACTGTGATCAAGAACATTACTCAAAGACCTAGATGGGATAAATGCTAAAGTCCAGTTCAGATAAATCATTTACATCGCTGAATAGAAATGGCTTGGATCTCACAGGAGGCAGAGTGCATGTATGCAGAAATAAAAGTATTTGACAGGAAAAGCTGCACAGCAGAAGATACACAGTTCTTCAAATCTTTATCTATTCTCATGGGGGAAGTGACCACACCAGTTTCTGAAAGGAATTTCCACTGACATGAAATTGAGTTAAATTCACTGAAAAAAAAGAAAAACAGAAACAGCCCTGCAGGGAAATTAAGAAGCTGTTTTACACATGATCTATTTTTATACCACTAGTTTAACATGATTAATTACTGCTCATAGAAGCAAGAATCTACAAATGGAGATTGATTTTCTCCTTGCACTACTCAATAGGAAGGAGCTCTTACAGAAGTACACAGTGTCAAAGGTCCTAAAATAAAAAAAAGAATTTGTAATGGCTCAAATGGCCCAGAGCATCTTCAGACTTGTACTTAACATATGCCTTGTGCATTTGAGTGCACATGTCCAAAATGATAGGGTTTCACTCGCTGTAGATTGAATAACACTGTAACTATGAAACAGTTTAATTCTTTCACAAGATCTCAGGGCTTTTGCTCTTGGATTTTTTGCAAACCTGTTCCCACTAGATAAGACTTCATTCATTTCTTATGAGTGGAAAAGAAGTGGGAAATGCATTCAGTCAGCTCTATGAGTTCAGATTTGTAAATTAGAATATATGTATGTAACATATATATAAGTAAAGAATACATATATATGCACACAGAACAAGACAAAGTAAGGCAATTGCAATTAGATCATCCCTTCTCTACCAAAACATTTGTCCTCTGACAAAATAACGGGGTTTCAGAACTCTCTCCTTCTCAGGTCATTGCACTTGCACACAGCTGATGCCACTAAATATGTGCCCACAGCTGGGAGTTCCCCCACACTTGGAAATGTCCACTTCCAAAGGCAGTGCACATCAACAGACAGCAAAACTGCATGTAACTGATGGTCTGCCACTAATCATGCCAGCATCAAAACAGAACTGCTCAGTACCTCACAGGAGTATTGCTATGTTATGAGCAGCACACGCTGCACCAAGCTGTAGAATAGTGTGACTTCTGCCTGCTGAGAACTGAGCTAGGATTGTGGTGGAGCTGAATTATTGTTGCATGTATAGTACTGAATTTCACATCATAATAAGTTTAAAAAATAATCCTGAATGTCAAGTGATATTAGCAGAAGCCATTAAAACGTACTCATATTAAATTCTCATGGTTATTTTTGCTTGACGTTTTGACAGCTTGTTCTGTATTGGCTGATACACAGAATGGTGAAGAAAGATTATGTGTGCAACATTTCATCCAGATGCCATATGCAATAGCAACAATGTTTTCAAACAACTTCAACCTTGCTCTTGAGAACTCCCAGCTACTTTTCAAATCAATATCTGGTAATCTACACAGCTGGCAAAGACGTTCTCCCATTTTCACAGAGGTTTCTCAGGAAATTCTCATTTTCATTGCATGAGTTGTGTATTCTGTTTTAGGAGGGTGAGCATGTCAACATTTCATCTGAAGTTCCATGAAGCCTCTTGAAAACTGTTTTTTGGTTTGTTTTTCATTATTATTTCAATTTTAAAAGATATTTTAAGGTAGAAAAAATGCAAGTGAGACATTTTCTGATCATTTAAAATAAAAGTTTATGTATATGTTCTGTACAGAACTAGACTTCAAAATCAACATTTCAAAGCAGGGTACAATTCCAGGAAATTGGCTCCAGGATTATAAATGTGAAAAGCAGTGTGCAAAGAGATAATGTCAATGGTTTGCTCCCAGTGAGATCCTCAATAAAGACAGAGAAGAGCTGATGACCACTTTTGCCCTGCCAGCATACAGAGCTTTGAACTGAGCAACTCACAGATCTGCTTTTGTGTAAGAAGCCAAGTATTCTGAATTTAATGGCTCAAAGGAGAAAAGACTTATACCCTTATTTATATTCTGGGATATATGTAGCTGGTGTGATTTATTAGAAGTACTGCTGATTATAATCATACCTGACTTGATTTATTGTTTCTCCTATGATGAGATTAACATATGGGTAAGTGGAACCAAGTCCAATTTAAACCTCTGTTCAAGGAGGTTCAGCTCCAACTCTGTGACATTTTGCTATTAAGAAAGGACTACAATGGTGAGAATTCTGGAAATCACCTGAAAATTCTGAGAAGGTTCCTGAGACAAAAGCAGGGCTAATACAATTTTTAGTACCTCTGAAAACCTCTGAAAAATATCAGAAGGACATGTTCTTCATTCAGTATATATCATTCTGGAAGAGAATAAATAACATGAAGATAGAAAATATCTTCATAGAAACCTTTTGATAAAGATTTCTGTGTGTCTTATGTCTCTGTCTCAGAGGTCTATGAGGACTCATTGGCCTTTTCCTGTCTTTTATCAATGGCTGTTTTGGCATAGGTGACTGCAGAGGGACTTACAATAGTACATTTTGCTGCTTCCTGGACAGAATTCAAGCTGCCTTTCTCATCGTTGGCACCTCTGCATGTGCTTCTTTATCTTCTTCTAAGATATTCAGCTGTACAAATGGAAGTTTGTAAATTAGTGTTAGGCAAAGATAAGAGGTGTCTATGCATGAGCACACAGATCAAAGGACAACTATGCTCTGAATGGCCGCAAGCAACGCATCCAACCAAAAAGAAGAGACTGAACTTAAAACACACAAAAACTTATGAAGTATTTCTGATCAAAACTACTGAAAAAAGACAGAGACAGAGCACTTCCCTGACAGCACTGCTGGTGAAGCTAAGTGAAAATCTGTGTTCTAAAATAACGTACGATTGCAGTACATTCTTAGAGATACGAACTTTTCTTAAATGGCCTCCAGAATCATACTAGAATCATTTATTTTGAGGAATTCATAGCAAAAATGTCCTTGAAACTTGCTCTTGTCTTTCTTTAAATAATATATAGGCCTTCCCTTCAGGGAACTATCTTCATAGTCTTTCTACAATCAAATGATAAATACATATTAGATACAAATATAAATAGTTACTCCATCTTTTTCATTCATTTTCTGTATGTTCAGAAAAATTGTAAAATTCTGCAATATTGAAGCCAGCTCTGACACCACAGCAGAGCAGACCAGGACACAATAACCCAGATGCTTCAGACCTATATCTATATGTTCTAAAGTAGACAATAAAGCCACCTTTTGGAGTTCTTCCTTCTCACTGTTTAGTTTACAACATTTTTATGAAAAGCAGTTGGAAATTTAAGATAATTTTACTTGCATAAGCATGGTTAACATAAGTTCTGACAGTGATTTTAGTTCGGACTCACCTTCTGCAGGTCTGGATGTCACAAATTGCTCATCATCTGATTACTCTTCCTTCAATTCCAGGATTCGTTTTTATTTCAGTCAGCTCTGGGGAGCTTCCACTGGTTTGTTCTAACAGCAGCCATGGCTTGTATTTTATGTACAGAGACAATTGAAACTGCAAAATAACAGGGCACAAAATTATCAGAATTACTCTCTGAACTAACTTTGTCAATGAGTACATTAAAAGAAGCAGACATTCTGAAGGATGTATAAATAATAGTCATTTCAGAAAACGTGCATTTGTGACTCATTTTCCTTGTAAAAATGTCGGACTTACATGGTAGACTTTAAAGAGAGAAAAATCTATTTGCGGACATGTGTTTGTTTGGCCTGAAAAAAAAAAAAAAAAGGTTTTGTTTTTTTCCTCTTCAGTCTGTGGTAGAAATGGAAGCAGAAAATAGGCTGTATCCTATAAAAACCTAAAGCTCCTCATTGACATAAATAACATAAGGAAGCTTTGAAGGGTGTGAGTGGGGAAAGATGACTGTTTTATAGTGTCATTAATATATATCAATCAGACTTGTTGCCTTTTTTTACCCAGAAGTTCGTAATACAATACATGAAAGATGTATTCCATAGGCCTAGAAACCAGTCATGGTTTGCTGCAAAGGAAATTTCAGCTGGAGATAGGAAAGGCTTTTTCATAACTAGGATAATTAAACAGTGGGTAAGGCTGCCCAGAGAATTTGTGGATGCCCCGTCCCTGGAGGTGTTCAAGGCCAAGTTGGATGGGGCCCTGGGCAACCTGGTCTGGTATTAAATGGGGAGGTTGGTGGCCCTGCCTGTGGCAGAGGGGTTGGAGCTTCATGATCCTTGCAGTTCCCTCCAACCCAAGCCATTCTATGATTCTATGAAACATCTTTAGAAATATTTTAAATTGAATAATCTCTTAGATCACGCCACAAGATTGAAATCAAAAGCATTAAACAAAAGTTCATAGAATCATAGAATAACTCAGGTTGGAAAAGACCTTAAAGATCATCAAGTCCATGCACCTTAAAAAACATTTGATGAAATGAATGATTCAATGAAATGTAATGTATCACTTTCAAATAAATCCAATAGCCTTGAAAATCAATTTTGAGAAAAATACCACAAGATGAGCTTTGAATACAAGTGCACATTTCTAAGTATTGAAGAAAAACCAACAGCGTGATTTTGCAGCATGCAAAAGATTTGGAATTGTGATAAGGTCAGCTGATGGTTGGCCTTGGTGACTGTGAAGTTCTTTTCCAACCTAGATGACTCTATAATTTCAATGAGTAAATGCACTCAAGATACAGGTAATTCAGAGAAATGCATACATAAGCTAACTCTGATTCCATGCATACAAGTGAAGTGCTTCAACTTAAATTTTTAACTAAGAGAGGAAGTGGGCTAAGTTTTTTTTTTGAAATTATGTCTTTTTGTACTTTGTTGTGAGAAAGAGGCTCACAAAACAACAACAACTTTTTCTTTTGAAGAATGAGTAGCCCCTGGAAAGCCAGAACTGAGAGCAGCTCTTCACTTCTCTGTATATGCTGGCAATTGGAATTTACTTTCTGAAACCTTACCAACCTCCCAGCACTGTGCAATATTCTTGTTTCTTTCTCCTCTGTCAGGTAGCATAGGAGGACAAATCTTAAAATAGTAATGTTGGATTGAAGGGTTTAGAAGGCTTCAGTAACAAGCTGTTTGGATTTTTTTTTCATATGCCTACTTAACCGTCATTACTTTGACATGTATCAAGTAGTACTAGGAGCACTAGGCCAAGTTTGTCCCTTATGTAACATTCATGACTTCACTGAAGAAAAAAAAAAAAAAAAGGAGAAATAGGTCACTTAAAATAAATTTTTGAAGTAAGGGTTCACCTTGGCTATGAGGCTGATAAACCTCATAAATACGTCACAAACCTGTGACGTATCAATGACAGAAAGAGGATTTAAGAAAGATGATTACTCTTTCAGCATTCTGTTGCATGTATTAGGCACAGTTTTTAAATGAGGTTGAAGGAACAGTTGCTGAATTGATAATATTTTGTTCATAATTTAATGTGAAAGAAAAAAAATTTTTTTTTGCCTGGAGATAATTGCACTGATCAAAGGTTTATGTTAATGAATATCTACCAAAGAATTTTATTTTAATGGAAAGGAGAAGTACTATAGCACTGGAGCAGCAGACTCTCAAAGCAAATTCCTGAGTGGGTACCATCTCTTCTTTACAGCAACACATAATGACTTTCAGGGTTCAATTCCTACTTCTCCCATAAGCTACAAAGACCAGACCTGCTTCAGGAAAGTGACATTCCTCTTAGTTAAAAGTCTTTTTACAAAGCAGCCAGTCACTTTTTAAAATAGGAAGCCTTTCTTTGGCCCCAGCATAAAACCTCCCATCAATCTGACAGCCTTGTGAAAATTTGGAAAATGTACAGTTTTGCTGAGCATCAGCAACATACTGGTCTGTTGGTTTTGAGCTCTCCAGATGAGTGCTGTGAGAGGGAGGGACAGTCACCGTCATCTTGCATCTGTACAGCCAATAATTCAACTCTGAATGTCTTTTGCATTGAAATCACAATAGTAGTTCAAGTTACAGGAATTACTTGTGCAAGTAGCCCGTACCCAATAGAAGTAAAGAGTTCATAACGTGTTTCATTGCCATGGAAGTAAATTGGCAATTCTTAGTGCTTATCCACAGAAATGAATGGTACTGCAGCGATAGAGTTTAGGACCAAAAAGCATCGGACCAGCTTCTAGGTTTGCAATGTAGTTGAATCTTGTTCACCTGATACCACCGTTCATGTTCTATATTGAACATGAACTGCTGAATATAGTGCTTTATTATTATCGTAAAAATCCAATTACTACAGAATGGAATTCAGTGTGATGCTACATAAGCTAGTTCTCAAATATTAGCAAATTTTAAGACACAAAATATGGCATTTTTGTCGTTCACTATCAATACTGACAGCAATATCGCTGAGCTAATGCCTTTAGAGTAAATATGCTTCTTGCGTCCACTCCTGCTTTATCTGTGCAAGTGTTATTATACATCTTATTAGGAGATGTGTAGTCTTTTAGAACAAGAAAGAACAAGGGCAAACAACAAAGCGAATAAACTATATTCCTGCGTAATTCCAACAGGCAATGATAACCAGTACTAAAATAAGATTTAAATATATTTTTTTATTTCACTGAAACACTTGACTACATGATTTTCTTGCCTATTGATAGATAGAAAGAGATGGAAAATCACCTAGGCTGGTGATTTTCCTCTTTTTGATATGAGATTCATCTGTTTTTACGGGTCGCCTCCTTTCTCAGAAGTGCCTTTCAGGCTATTTGGCACAATGCTGGAACCATCAAGTTTCAGGGATTATATCCTGGTTTTAAGTTCTGTATGCTCTCAGGAATAATTTAAGAAGAAACTGTGTAGATAAGTTGGTAACACTGCAGGGAGGAAAATGAAGAAAAATGAGAAAATGGGTCAGCTTTTTGAACTTAGAACTGGGTGAGCTCCATAATGAAACATGCATACTTATAGTGAGGTTTTAACAAATTTCAGGATGATTTTTAGCAGATGAATAGCCAAAAGGAAAGGATTAGTTAGGAACACATGAATTTTTCACCATTATTCTTTTTGTATTTCACTTTTTAAAATGTAGACACCCTTAACTTCTAGCTTAAATAAAAGTTCCTACTGCTCCCCAAGAAATTACACTTTAGCACAGAATAACTGACAAGTTTTCCTGTAGTATTCTAGAACTGTAAAATCTGAGAAATCCTTTTCTCCTCATGAATGCAGTTTGCTCGATGAGGCATCTGTCTGATACCCAGTTCAGTGTTCAGTGTTATACTAAGAATGGATAACTAAAGCAGAAATGCTACACAGCACTTGGATTGTATTTTATCCAGGATTAGTCTTTAGGCGGAAAAGTTCATCACCGTTCAACTTGAACTACAGAAGTGAAATTACTGATTTAGTAAGTTCACGCAGAACAAGTCTTCCTTCAGGCAGTTGTTACAAAGCATTAATGATCCAGTGAATAGGCCATTGAAATCATACATTGTATACTCACAGGCAATTTCTGTATGTTCTGCAGGGTACTATGGGTCTTGCTATATTGGAGACTGAATCCCACCTTTGGATAATTCCCACTTGAATTCTTAGTAATTTCCTTAGCTTTAAATAGCCATAAGGCTGGCTTTATTATTCTCTATCACAGCATAATTTATCACTCAGAATAACAGTAACCTTTTTTAGACCAGAAAGCTCCATGTCATCTGCTACATTAAAAATGCAAAAAGAAAAGAACAAAATGACGACAAAAAAGACTGAATGGCCTTCTATGGCCTCGCATAGCAGAAAGATCCAATGGCCCTTGCAGCCAGGACGAACAGACCGTGTGGGCCACGGGTATACAACCTTTTGTCTTGTATGGGCTGCACTGAGTAAAGAGCAATTGTGCTGGGCTGCATGCAAAATATATAACAGAATTAACATAAAGAAGAAACAAAACATATATATATATATATACATATATATTTTTTTTAATTAAAATGTAAAAAACAGCAGCAAAACCATAAAACTAGTGGGATATTTGACTTTCTTTTTGTTGAAACCAATGCATCAATGTCCAGTCCAATGGAAATGGTTGCAATTCTTAGTGAGTTCTCAAGGTGTTCATCAGAGATTTCTGATGAAATATTCTTCCTGTGATTCCTCCTTGAAAATGTTTGTTCACAAATGTACATCATTATTTTTGCATGATCTCTTCTTTGGAGTAATTATTAGCAACTGTTAACAGTAACATCACATTTTAGTAATGTACTGTAATACCAGTACTGCATCCAGTGAGATATATCAGTAAATGAACACTTAAGTCAGTTTAATAATATTTCCTAATCCAAGAATGCTTCTTCTTCCTATCTCTGTTCTCCTGTCCCCCCATTCCATCGTCAGCATCTAACAGCAGATAGGAAAAGAACATGGAAAAGAACATCATGTTATCACTTTGCACTACTGAGAGAGTGTCTGTTCAGATTGCGTGAACTAACACTTGGATTCTGCTGTGTTGCAGTGTGAAATGATCAAGGTACAAATGAATTAAGAAATTACAAATTCATTGTTTATGTTTCTTCACAGACAATAGTTCTAACGAAGCTACTCAGACTGCTTCCATGCTTAAACTTGGACTTTCATCCTTCCCTTGATCAAGTTCAGTAGATCAGGTATCTGCCTGATCTATTAAAAAAAAAAAAATAAAAAAAATCAGCCTTCTTAACAAATTCAGTACACTTAAAGCTCAAAAATAACATGATTTGTCAAATGTAGAATAAACTTTTCTAAAACTTCTGTCTCATCTTTCATGTTTCTTAAAGTCACATTTCACTCTTAATCAGAATTTGCAATAAGACCATATCACTCTTTATCATAAGGTCTTGGCAAACAAGGTTTATTCTGCACTGAATATTTGGGATATGTCTATTAGAAGATACAGACTTCTTCAGGTGTACATGAAAATAACCCAGGGGTTCTCCCTACCCACCCAAGTTGCTAATATTTTCACTTTAATAAACTACAATTTCACCACTTTCCCTCCTTCTTGGGACAAATTTTAACAGCATTTCTTCATTTCTGTTTGCCAGCCACTCAACATGCTTATTTCTCAGGAGCCTGTTCCTCTTTATTCATTCTAGAAGCTAAACTCCATTAAAATAACATAAAATCTATGGAGCTGAAGATTAAACAAAAGTTTTAGATAAAACCTTATGAAATTAAGTTGACCTTCTACTCAATCTTTCTGTGCAAACACTGCATCCAAATTAGGTGCTTGTAGGAAATTCTGCTGATTTGCAGCAGCCATATATTTTTACAACCAAAGCCTTTAGAAGGTTCCCAGCTGCAACACAGGAGGTCTTAAGGATTAGCAGCAATGCTGTGATATCATTATTTTTATAGAATTGCAAGCTAAAACATGAACCATTGACTATCTAGGTAAAAATAATTATCTCCTACAAAATTACAGAGACCATGATATTTTTTCATCTGCTTTGTAAAGATTTTAGGACTGAATTCTGCAACATTGATACCAGTAGGAATAATGCAACAGAAAAAGCATCACAACCTTGCAGTGTAGTCATTCCTCAGTTTTAGTATTGTTATTCCTTTTGGAGATCCCAGGCTAGCACAGCACACTTGTTAAGGACGAAAGTAGAACAAAGAGAACATGCATCCTGAGCTTAGTCTTACGAGAAGCCCATAAATGCAAAGTTGAATAAATGATAGGAAGTCTATTAGCATGCCAATTTGAGCAGTAAAGCAAGTTTAATTTTAATTAATTTGAATTTGCTGCTTTAGTCTGCCTGTGTCTCACGAACACTGAACTAAGGATGTACTGACAAGTAGATATTAATAAATTAAAATGTTGTGATTTGCCAACACTTTTTTAATGTGGCCTATTTAACTATAACAATAAAACGTCTATTTGGAAAAAAAGTGGGTTTTTTTCTAATCATAAGTGATCAAATAGCCTATCTGAAATATTTTCCATTTGTTCTATTTGTCTGTTAGCTTCTGAAGTATTACTTTCCTGGATATTTATCTGCCAGGGAATTAATAGATTACTTGACAAACACACTCACCGTTCAATCCTATAATTTACACACTAAACTAAGCTTTTAAATTGTGTAGTAACTCACAGTAAAGATTTAAGGAGAGTGTCAGAAGGCACAATTTCATTTGTTTTCCTATTAGAAGCATAGGTGTAGAGCAGTTCCAAGAGAGTAATGTTTCCAGGACTCAAAGATATTCAAGAAATAATACTGAATTAATGTGTCCAGGGAGGTCTAGAGATTACCAAATCAGAAGTTCATAAACATCTTGGAGCTGAAAGATGTTAAAGTCAACTTCATAGAATGGCCTAGGCTGAAAAGGACCTCAAAGATCATCTAGTTTGAACCCCCCTGCTACGTGCAGGGTCACCAACCAATAGACCATGCTGCCCAGAGCTACAGCCTTGAATGCCTGCTGGGATGGGGCATCCTCAACTTCATGCTTCTATTTTTCATTAATCTAACAGCGGTTGGCTACCTATGTGCCTTCAAGGATTGAAACTCCGGTTTCTGACTAAGGTAAATCCTTGCACAAGCACCTATTTAACGGATAAACCCACTGATTTTTCGTCTTTTGACATATGACCTGTCAATATTTTTAAGATTTGCCAATATTTGCTGGGAATGGCTTACTTGAACATTCAGAACTTTAACTAGGAAGCATTTTGGCTTTCTATCAGTCATCTCCTGTCACGCATGAAGGGATTACACATTCATTCTCATCATGCTAATAGCCTGTTAAAATCAGCAAGCAATGTCACAGCTTGCTACGAAATGTGAAGTGCAAAGCATAACTCAGAGCCACTTGTTTTAGCATGGTTTTACATCTAAAAGAAGTGAAAGATCTACATCACCAAGAAAAGGCCAAGCCACCTGCATTCACTGGCTCATCTTTATCTCACACAACATTGCTAAGGCGCCTGAACCCTTTTTTAGGGTCAATTTCCTGATTCGGTTTCTCTTCTAGGAGGGAAGCAGCAATAATAGATGAATAGTTTCACAATGGAACTTACTATGTGAACTGCCATCAAAAATGTAGTTATTAGCTTGGATATCAGGGGGAAGTTCTTTACCAAGACAGTGGTGAGGTGCTGGAACAGGTTGCTCAGAGAGGCTGTGGTTGCCCCGTCAGTGGAGGTGTTCAAGGCCAGGTTGGATGGGGCCCGGGGCAGCCTGCCCAAGTATTAAACATGGAGGTTGGCAGCCTTGAATGCAACACGGGAGTTGGAGCGTTAGGATCCTTGGGGCCCCTTCCAACCAAAGCTATTCCATGATTCTATGATAAGGCATTTAAGACTTCAGATTTAATCATCCCTAAGCATGTAATGCAACTGTACATTTTCCATGTTTGTTATTCTTCTGTATGCAGACTGTATTTTTGCATATAGTTACTTCTGAAATAAAGGTGTGGTTATTTTTATTCCTGCTAGTTAGCACAGTTCTTTGTTCTCACTCCTACAACAGATTTTCCCTTTTTATTTAAACATACAAGCTTTAAGCTTCAGAACTTAGGAATTCTCCAGTATATATAAATATATATACATATGAATAAAATATTCTTACTTCAGATATTAACTTTTCATGTGCTGTGATTCATTCTATGATATTCGCCTCAGCCTCTCCCTACTGAAGAATAGCTTCATATAGTCTCAATAATAGTATACATTGCACTCTCTGATTGAACCCATGAAAAGTTACCTTTCTTTACTATCTAACAAAGGAACTTGATTGCTCTGTTTTTGTTTTTGTTTTTTTTTTTTACCCCGGAGAACTTTATTCCCAGGCAGTTAGGATTTGAGGACACTGCAACCTGGTTTAAAATATTCCACAGAATAATAAACAGCCAAATTAGTACAATGAATGATTCATTGCAGATTATTTGTTCTTTTTTTTTTTTTTTTTTTTTTCCAGAACACACTGCATACCACGTAATTGCCATTTCACATTCTTCTCTTAATGTTGATTTGGGGGGCTTGATTTTATTTTTCTGTTTTCCATCCTCCCTCATCTTCTTTCTGCATTATGATGCTATTTCACTACAATATCCTTTCACAACTAAATTCCAAATGCTGTGGGTTGTTTTTCTTGCGAAACATAACTCCACTCGCAGCCAATGGAGCTCTCACCATCAGATACATGGAGAGCTGAGGGTGAATCTGTATCTTCTGGACATGGAAATGGTGTAAGACATACACACATTCGCCAGTCAGATACAGCATATTTGGGTCTGTGATTATTCTTTTGGCCTGGGGTAAACCTTGGGGGTTTGCATGTGGAATCACTGGCCTGTAGATAAGGATGTGAATATTTAGTTTAAAGAAAAGGTCCCAAATATTAAAAGCTATTTCTGAAGTTGGATGCCCAACTCTGGAGGCATTCTAGGCCAGGCTGGATGTAGCTCTGGACAGCCTAGGTTAGTGGTTGGTGACCCTTCACATGGCACACGGCTTGAAACTAAATGATCTTTGAGGTCCTTTTTAACGCAGGCCATTCTATGGTTATATGAAGCTACATCCATTAGAGCTGCTACAATTTCCCTATTGATATTTTTGCTCCCAGGTTTATCTATTCCTTGCTACATAATTAGAAATTAGAGTTTCAGACAAAGAATGGGGTGGGTGGAAGTAGCAGGAAAATATGTGAGAAGTCCCAGACATCAGATTCTCCTCCAATGGAAAAGATCATATCAATGCTTACATGTCCTAGTTGCCCTAGTTGCCTAGTTGCATGATTTCATCATGCTTAATTTATTTGAATTTTTTTTTCCTAAAAAGACCTGCTGCTTTTTAAATAAGAGAAAATGATTGCTTAGTGACTGAAACATTGTTATTCTATACTATTAGCAGAAGCTGAATCTACAGTGCAAGAATATATTCCTCAACATTTTGATTAATTGCAAAATCAGATTTATCACACTATGTGGTCTATTCCCTCCTATTAGTTATATTTATGCCTATATAAATTATGCCCCATTCATACAGAAGCATACAAAAATTGTTTGAATTTTAATTATTTCCTTGTTTTTTTTTCCCCTACTTAGCAAATTTTTTTTAATATACAGTTTCACAAAAGGAGAAATGCTAACGAACAGTTCTCAAACCTTTCTGTGATAAATGAATCCTGCTCCCAGAACTTTCTATTTCCTTTTGTTTGGGAGAATAGGAGTAACACTGGCTTATTACCACTCTGTTTTCTTGCAGTTCTAATTATCCAACCTGGAGAAGAAAATATATCACTCAAGTGACTAATCATGAGGAGATAATTACTAATAACCAGCACAATCCACAGCAGGAAACTACAACCTTCCTACACAGTTTCTGCCTTTCTTGCCATCAGAACGGGCCAAAATGCACTAAAAAAGTACCAATATAAATTATTTAAGGTCTCCACAGGAGGGCTGGAAGGTGTCCCTCAACATTCCTCTACTGAGTACTGGTGCCTTACAATATAAGCACTACCACTGGTTAATTATCTGTCCTTTTTACCATTCTAGTAGTGGAAATGACAACAGAGGTTTGAATAAAAGTCCCAGAGTGGGGGTATTTTTCTGGCCTCAATTTTCTGGGAGTGGAGCTATACATCTGTATACTGAGCTGAATACCATAGTTCTTCTAAACACATCCAGCTGCTAGATAATTTTCTGCAGCAAAGAATATAGAGATCCACTCATTCATCTTGTTTATCCTCCCAAACAAAGTCACTGGAAAGCCTAACAAAACAGAATCACAATAGTTTCCAACCCTCACGGGAGAAGAAAGAAATATTTTCTTTCTATTTTATGTTATAGCTTATTGTATGGTTTTATCTTTTTAAGAGTAACGTTTATTGCACTGGAGTATGCCTAGCAGTAAACAGCTCTCAGCTATCAGCTGCCTCAGATTTACTCCAGCATTTAACCAATTGCCTCTATGCTTTTTATGCTTAGGACCATATGCACCATTCCCTTCCAATTTAGGAAGGGCTTAGGAATATCATTATATTCATTACGTTTACGGGCAAGTTTTAGCATATTGCCTTATTGACAATTTTTTTCTGAGTTGCCAGTGGCTCTGTCTGACCATGCATCTGACAGGAAAAGGAGAAGGCATCTCTTTTCACTTACAGGAATATTTGAAGAGCAGGAGTTATAATCACAGATATGCAGAGCATCAAAATGAGAACACACCACAATCAAAACCAGATACCAAAGATTTGATGTTGCCTCTATTATAAGCACGCTGTGTGTTCCATCACATTAAACTACATTTAATGCCCTTGTTGAAAGCAATGTGAAACTGGAAAATCTTTACCAGTTTCAGCATCTAAGTATGATTTCAGTGCATTTACTTATGTAGTGCAGTGTTTACTAGATGGGAGCCACTAAAAGAACAAAATTCAAAGGGATTCTTCTCTTTTGTAGAATCAAAGAATCACTCAGGTTGGAAAAGACCTTAAAGATCATCAAGTCATCAAGATCATCAACTTAACCATATTACCCTAACTCTAACAACCCTCTGCTAAATCATGTCCCTGAGCACCACATCCAAACGTGTTTTAAACACATGGAGGGATATTTCAGCTTTACCTTTCAAACTGGAGGCTGAATGGCTGCCTGAGTGGGCAGGACCTTACAGATACATGGACCCACTTTGCCTGAAGCACAAATCAATCTCAACTCATAAGTTCTTTGTATCTTTGTAGCTTTCTTTTCCTAATTCAGCCACCATTTATTAGTAGCACTTCCTCTAAAAAACAAAAACAAAAACCCTCAATCAGCAACTGCTTTATTACTTCTCAAAACAGAGCAGAGAGCAGATGCATCCTGTAACACATGATTTACAAAGCCAGTTATATTCTGCTTAATAATAAGGGGATGTGGAACTGGAGATAGCTACACCTGGAATAATACCAGTAGGGTTTTCATTCAAGGACTCCAGGCTACAAATCCTATTTTAAAGAAACAGATCTTAAACACGGAGATCCTAAATCCCTCCGAGAAGCAGCTGGGAATCAGGAATTTCACAGCACTCTTCTTCAAATAGATTCCACACTTTCTTTCCTCTTTGCTCTGTAAAGGGTTTTAGGCACATCAGTTCAAGTGTACTCCATCGCCAGCAGTCTACCACACAGATATTGCAGCAGATAATACATACTTGTCTCAGCTTTTGATTGACAGCAGCTTTAGATCTCTTCCCAACCAATCTGAGTCATTTGCAGGCTTTCTTGACTTTCATTTAATTACATGTAAATTTGATGCATCATTTACCCTACCTAAATTACAGGTATAATCATTATAATAAAAAGTTAATGTTTGCAGGGTGATCTGAACTCTGCAGCTGAATGGTCTCACACAGGAGAAAACCAGATATATCCAGAGCTTTAGGAAAGATATGCTAACTCTCTCATGCAGAGAGCATCATGTGGATGTGGAAAGTGCTGAAGGAAAGGATAAAGTTCTTCACAGGAACTGGGATTTGTACATGTAGTTGGAAAGTCTTGAGACAGCAGAGGGGGGTAAAAAATTCTCCAGAAATCTATCCACTGACTGTATAAAAGCAATAGCAACTCTTTTTACTGACATATCAGTTATTTCCAGCCTATCCACATGTCACAGACTTTGTACTGCAAGCCAGACCCAAGAGAATCCAGAGGAAGAATTAATAACCAAGAACTTTCTCAGAAGTGCCTTTAGCAGATCCATCAGAGCTCCCTACCCCAGCTGTCCAGTCTCAGGCACAGAGGGCAGAAAAGGCTCTGACTGCACAACAGCCTCTCTCCATAACCCACACTCCAAGGTTTCCTGCTCAGCCAGCTAGCAAAGCACTCCTCTGGCTCTCGCCATCACTGTTATTCACAGCTATACAGCAGATGGGAAACACTGTAGAAAAACAGAAAATTAATTCAGTTTTCTTGATGGAGCAGCACAAACCAAGTGCTCCTGAAGGACCCAGCTTTTCCTCCAGGCTCTCACTGCCAGGCAGTCTGCAATTTCCACGTAGATATAACAGGGCAGAAAGTGGTGTAGGCTGTCCTTAGGGAGTACATGGCAGCTGAAATATTGTTTTAGTTCCCTGCTGACTTCTCCTGGAGGAAATGACTTGGCACGTCAACATACAGAATTCTTCTCTAGCGTAAAAGTCTATGCCAGGCATTTCACCACACAAGGGAGACAACTGAATGTCTCAAACTGGTCTGACCTGAATTATTACAAAAGAAGTTTGAATCTGGGCTAATATGATCAAGGTTTTGGTCCCATTTTAGTCACAGCTGTCCAAGTATGCTCAGCTCAAAAATCTAAAGAAGAGAACATGGAAAACAAGGAATCTGTCCTCAAGACCTCTGGTCTCTTATCCATCTTACACACTGTAAACTGTGATCTGACAGATTGAATAATATGTGTAATTAAGGGAGATTAATTTTTAACTTCCATCTGTGATCCTGGACAAGTGACTCAGTACTGCATTTTCCATCTACGGAATGTGTGTGTCCATGCTGGTAACAATATTAAGTTAAAGGAGCATTCAAATTCAATTGGAGATGTGGATAGGAGGAATGACACCATAAGAACCTGCAACTCAGCTGGCCGTTTTGTTACTGCTGTACTCTGCCTCTTCTAAACCAAGGGGGAAGAAGAAGGGGGGGAGGGGGGGAGAAAGGAGGAAGGAATGAACAGGTGCAAACCAAGAACAGCAGACTCTGAAAGCAAAGGAAAAGGCATTTTTGCCATCACTCAGGGACCTTGATCTGAGGCTAAAAATCATCATCTACCCTAAATTTGTACTTCATTACCATACTAATTTTATAAATAATTCAAAAAATATAGATGCTACACTGGAAAGAGTAAAGTGATTAGGAGAAAAATATAAAAAATATCTTCAAATTTATCTATCTACCCTAAACATTTACATCCAGAGAAGGGAAGGAAACAATAAAAAAGCACTGCACAGGGAATAAACACGTTTTCCTAATAAAGAAATTGTATTTTATTCCCAAGATAGCTAACTTTTCTGTATACTTAATAAAGGGAAATCAAGCAAATGGTTTCAACTGTTAATGAGAGCTCCAGGGAAATTAAAAATTATAAGAGAATAATTTCCATGTAGGAACAAAATAGAGAAACTGTAGTTATGGCTAAACAGTTGACAGGTCATAATGTAATATTTTGGCACACGGTTGCGAGAGAAATTCTATCACTAACACATCCTTTGGAGACTCACTCAGGACTACTTATCTCTGCTCAGGTTTTGAATTCTACTTAAAATGGGTTACATTGAAATAAGGCATCTTTCAGTGGTCACAATAAGAAACATAGCCTGAAATGAAATGAAGATAATTGGAATCTGACCGGTTCAAGAATTTCTGCCTATTGTAAAGCTTGATTTTGAGATTGCAGCTAACACTGAGCTTTATCTTAATCCAAAAACATTATCATTGAAGGCAATGCAAAGGGGATCGGTTGTGTAGTTAAAGGCCAGCTTCTGTGACATGAATGGAATTTAAAACAAGAGCAACAATTCCCACCATATTGCTCTTGAATTCATATTGTATTCTTCTGGTAATTTTAAAATAATTATTATCTCTTAACCTGGATATCTAAATGCACTGTGTATTGGGGACTATGAAGGTATACAGAAAATCCACCCATCCTTTTTTTTTTTTCCCAACTCCATCACTCAAAAGAAATACACAGCACAACATTCTGGAGACATCTTACTTCACTTTCTATCAATGTTTTAAGTACTCAGGGTTCCCAAAGCCTTAGGAGTTCCAAACAAAGCCCGAGTACTTGGCAACTGAAACTCAGCATCCAAGATTTCTGGTGTCATATTTAATTGGGAATGAATCTTTTCCTTGCAACAAAAATCCATATTTATCCTACTAATGCTCTTTCTGCAACCCTACTGTAAACGAGGAGACAAACATTCAGTTTGCAGTGAAAGGAAACTACCCTCCACCATAACTAAATTATCACCACTCTCTTTCAGAAACCTCACTGCTGGTATACATACTATACTAGTTGTCTTGCTGAAAAGGGAAAGATAGAAGTTTCAAACTCAAAATATAGTTCAGATGGACAGCAAAACCAGAGACAAGTCTGCACTTAAGCCGACATTAACATACTTTTTATATCAGAGGCTAAAGAATCTGTACTAACATGTGTTCGATGGACTTTTTATTTCTTTATTTAGTCTGAGGAAAAGGGGAGGGGAGACCTTACTGCTCTCTTCCAATATCTGAAAGGTGCTTACAGCAAGAGCAGGGTTGGTTTCTTCTCACTAGTGACAGGACAAGGGGAAATGGCCTCAAGTTGCACCAGGGTAAGTTTAGGTTGGATATCAGAAAAAACTTCTTTACAGAAAGGGTTGTTAAGCACTGGCATAGGCTCCCCAGGGACGTGGTTGAGTCACCATCCCTGGATGTGTTTAAAAACCATTTGGATGTGGTGCTCACGGACATGATTTAGCAGAGGGTTGTTAGGCTAGTATGGTTAGGTCATGGTTGGACATGATGATCTTTAAGGTCTTTTCCAACCTGAGTAATTCTATGATTTCCTGTCCTATGACTGGGTATTTACAGTAATCTATTCTGATACAGCTACAATTTCAAATGAAAAAGTACACTAAGAAAAAAAATGTGCTCTCCAAAACCAAAAATTTTAATAATGATTTTAATCTGAGTTTGGGTTCGAGAACTAAGTTAAAGTTCACTTTTCTTTCAATGAACTTTAAAATTCATTAATTCATTCTGCACAGGACAGAATGAATATTTACATTTTGTGCCGCTTTGCTGTGACACAAAAGTTGAATTCAGATCAGTCCTACAACTACAGCTGCCTTGGGTAAATTTAGCATTAAGTTAATAGAAGGGTAGACTGTCAAAAGGCTTCAGACAAGTTCTATCTTCTCTTATTCATGGCCCAATGGATGAGTTAGTATCTGGGAATGTTTTGAGTATCTCCAAGCAACAGCTGCTATGTTACTGCCATTTCTTTTAAATTCCTATGGCCTTAGGCTTCTGTTGCAACGCAGAATGCAATAATTGGTCACCATTACTTGCTTTTTTCAATGTTCTTGAACACAAGGTCATTCTTAATCCCTTCTTCATTTCATCCTTCAGTGATGACCACACAAGAGCACAACAGGGCATGAGACATTTCAGTGTCCTAGAACCTGCTCTTTCAGAGCATATCTTCAAACTTTCCCTTGAAGAAAGGGGCATATTTGTTATGTTGGTATATCTTTGGAAAAAGTGTACTTCTCATTCTATGATAGTATATGTACTATGCCTGAAAAGTATTTCAAGGCTACAAAAGCCTATGAGTATTACATTTTATACTCAGCATAGACGTACAGCACCTAGACAACAGACGGATAATTCCTACCCAAAATACTTTCCTCGTATACATTTTACATCAAAACATTGGCTTTTGCACCTGGGATGCTAACTTTATCCAAGATAAAAGTACAGAAACAGGAACATACCAGCATGAATTTAATGGCAAAAACCTACAGATTTGCCTCCTGTTGTTCACAGAATCACTGTAAAGTCCCCAGAGAATTAAGAATAAGCCTACTTTTGTTCCAAATATAGCTCAGCAGAAATGTTCCTCTTAAGTCATTTTAAACAGAATAATACTTTATCAACCCAAAGAAGTTATGATTTGGGGAGTAGCAATAGCATACAGTTTATTCTTCTTACCTGATCTACTGCCTATGCTATGTTTCCCAAGCTGCTTATATTTTAGCTCTATGCCTGCTCTGTCAGATCACTTACAAAGCAACTACAGATCTGCCAACTATTCAGGAATTAAACCAGCAACCGTTTCTGATCAAAAGGAAAAACACCATCTGGGAAGAAAGATATGGGTTTTGTTTCCTTTTTTTTTTTTTTCCCCCTCCATTTTCTATACCACTATATTGCTACTTCTGTGCCTGGATTTCATTTAGCTTCTGCTTTCTGCAGAACTGGGTGCAATGGGAGGACACAGATCCTCTCAGGCAATTAAGTGCAATAATTTATGCATCATGATATAGATTTTGCACTTCTCAAAACCATCAAGGAACACCTGAGCAAACTGAGAAGTTTTGGACTTTTGAATTAATATTTTAAAAAAAGATCTAGATGCATCTTTGGCTATGGAAATTACAAGGAGGTTTAGAAAGGTTCTTAGAGTATACTAAAAGCTCCTGAAATCTTTTGGGATGGCTAAGTAAAAAAAGTTAAGAATTAGGAGTCTGCCTTTAGGAGGTCAACGTTACATAGAATGTTCAAAGCAGGAGAGCAGACTTCACAATTCTGCAGGGAAATTACTCAGACTTGTGCAAATGCAATATTTAGAAAAAGGAATGGTTTATTAATAGGCTTTTATAGATTTTCTTCCTGTCAGTTTAGATGCATTTTACAAAGCGTAATACTAGAAGATCTACAATAAAACCCTCAGAGTTTGCTTTCTCTCCCTTATATTTTGCTATCATCACTTTCAATTTCACTAAGGCCTCTTCATAAACAGATACAAATTGACATATGAGTATTATAAGAGGAAGGAAAGAAAGAAGACTCTCGTTCATGCTCTGAAGACTCAACAAGGAAGTCATGTATCAAGGTGATAAGAATGGTTAGATACAGACAGCTGTGTTTTAACACTTCCATTTTTTACCTAGAAGTGGAAGTTCAAATTACTGCAAATGTTGAGCAGAATAATTAGGAAAATGCCCCTTCCCCAGTACTCCAGAAAAAGCCAAAATTATCTTAAAATGTAAGAATGAAAGTTTTGGTCTAGCATATGGCAGCAGTCAGTAGCTGTAAGAATTAATTTTGGAAGGACTCCTTTCATTACATACATTAGACATCAATACTCTAATAGAAAGCAGGACTGAAGAGTATAAATTGAAATACCAGTTGCCAGGTTGTAGACCAAACAAAAAATAATATATCTCTTGTGTACAAATGGTAATCCAAATAAACACAGTATTAGATATAATTACTTCCAAATGCAACAAAAAAGCAATCTGCTAAAGATAGGAAAATAATTTCAATCCATATTCCAAACATTCATGAAAAACTGTGACTGACTGAATAGATGATTCAGAGAAAAAAAAACCATATATCTGCCTTAGCAGAAACAACCCATCTTTCTGACTGCATTCACTAGAACTCTTCCTGCCATATTAAAAGTGAAATTAATATTAAAAACTTATGTCCTCTTAATTTCAGCTTTCTTCATATTTTATGCATTTGATAGCTAGTGGAGAAAAGTAGATAATTTCCTTGACCATTTGAAAAAGAGATGAGCAATTAAGACAGTTAACTGCATCTACAAAAGGTAGGGGGCATGAACTGAACTACAAAGGGTTCAAGAAACACAGGATACATAGCTTCAATTATTTAATATTTATGCAGTAGTAGCATCTAAAGGCTGGTTAACACTAGGGAGCTATTGTCCTAGGTACTCTCTTTTTCCACATGGAAGAATATATCTAAAAGAGGAAATACATTTCTACACCCCTCCTACCCCTCCCATTTTGCCTGATGGCATTGGCATTGCCCTGGTAAGAGGAAACTGAATTAGATTTTAGGATTTCCTTAGGAGAAAAAGCATATCTATTCAGGTATGATTATTGGCAATCTCAGAGGAGAATTTTTAGATACTTTCTCTAAGTATTCATGGCTTTGAACCTTCAGCAGCTGCATTCCCACTACCTGCGTCCTTCCTCTGAAAGGATGGTTATTCTCCATTCTCTATTGATTTTCTAATATTTTTTTTATTCTCTCTCTCCCTCCCCTGCTACCTGATGTGATTTTAATCATTGTAGAAGATATTTTCCTAATGAACAAGCTTCAACAAGAACAGAGAACATTTATGTAAACTAGCAAAAGACACCAAGGAAAAGAAAATCAATTTAAGTGTATGCAATTCAGAAAAGTAGATGCAGTCAAAATAAACAAAACTTAAGGTTGAGTTTAGCTGCCTACTATCCCAGAAAAAAAAAAAGAATAAAAAAGGCAGTAACTGAGCATTTTAAGTCACAGAATTGTTAGGGTTGGAAAGACCTCTGAGATCATCTAGTCCAATCATCAGCCCTTCACAACGACCACTCAGTTTGACATCTATTCTTTTCTGGAACCCCTTCAGAGGTGGTGATCCCACTACCTCCCTAACCAGTCTGTTCCAGTGCATCATCACCCTTTCAGAGAAGAAATTATTCCTAGTATCCAACCTGATCCTTCCCAGGTGCAGCTTATCTTTTCTCATATCTAATGCACCATCCAGCATCATTCCTAGATATCATTCCTGTTACATAATACCTAGCTGACTATGAAGGAGATAGGGACAGTATTTCACAGTACCTCAACATAGCAAGTCCAAACACAGTCCAAATCCAAGAAATAATATTTAGGACAATATTCTGTTCTTTCACCTTGCAGAAAATGGCACTACAAGTTGTAAAGGAAGGCGCATGTACTACTTGCAGAGAAAAATGTAGAACTGCTTGTCTTGTTGTAGGTCTGTTTTATTTTCTCTTATTCGTGTGGCTTCATTACAAGCAAACAAAACCCAAGCCTGATTAAACCAAGAAGAACTAAGTGATTTATATTTGCTTCTCTATGCTTTAAACTGGGCTCCAGAAGAGTAACATTAGTCTCTTCCTCATTTGATATTTGCTGGGCTTTTCTTAGAAGGATTAATAAAGTAAAATAGATGAATGTATTTAATGTTAGTGCATTTAACCATCTAAGACACCAGGGTGATGTTTATCCTACTTAATGTGTTTCTACATCAAATGTCACTAACAGAATTTAGTGATTTCAATTTTTTCCTGCTTAAAAGCTTTCATTCATAATAGGCTTTCTGGATATTAATGTCGTAAATTTAAATTGTAATAATTAGGGGAGTTTAATGTCCTATGAATTCTATTGCTGTTTATAATAACAGAACTATTTTTTAATTATTTTTCTTTTCTGTGCAAATTAGTACAAGAACAAAACCTGATCATGTCCAATAACTTCTCTTCCTCTGTGTAATTATTAGGGCATAAAATAGAGTGGGAAAATAAGTTATTCTACCTCTATTACATAGGATGCTACTTCTCTGACATTCAGAGGTTATGAATGGCTGTTAAAACCCCATTACTAGCTTTTGTTTGGTAGGTGCAAATAATGTGAGCAATTGCTAGAACTGAAAGCATTGAAGAGCTGGAGAACCTACCAGTGGAGAATAGCACCCCAGTTCATATATTAAACACCCTGGGAAATTACCTGAGAATATCAGACATTTGTTGAAAATGAGTATTTATCAAAAGCAAATACATATAGAAGATACAATATTTCATACTACAAGCAAAACGCAGAAGAAAAGATACTCACTTGAAACTGAAATGTATCCTTGAGTAATTTCACCACGATTAAGAAAGAAAATAGACAATTTCACTCAAAAAGCCATAGCAGTCTGAATCTTACAATTCTCATTCAGAGAGGAAAGTCTTCTGCTGGTATTTTAAACTTCTACTGCAGTACAGAACTTAGCTAAGCACTTAAGAGTTTTATCCTAGAGCTGTGAATAAAGAAAACTGCCTTAAATTTGCATGACTACAGAAACTCACCAAAGTGTCCTGTCATCCTTTCATATCTCCATAGTTAAAGCAGATGCACAGCCACCCCCATTCTATGAAGCATCAGCCAGCAAACCAAGGTAACTCAGAATCACTGCCAATTTGCTAATTATCTTCACAGATGAACCAATGTCACAGCTCCCATTTCAATAACAAGTTACATATTCATCACAGCCCATACTCACAGCACTTGCTGTTTCACAAAACCACATAAAGAATTTACTCAGGGTTCTTAGATAAGGCTTTGGACCTCATAGTAATTACACAGCAATTATGGACATCATGTGATCCCTTCCTAAGTGAGAATGATTGCTAAGTTTGGTGATCACAATGAAGAAAGCAATGATTATGACTTCATGGAAATCTAGAGAATTAATCTCAAATCAGTCTAGCAAAATAATACATGTGTGCAAACCCAGAGAAAGATCAATGGAATTGCTATCAAAGAACAAAGGTCAGAGCTAATCTAGTCAGCTACATGGGTTAAAGTAAAGCCTGGCCTTCACCATCTGCTCCCTGGTGTAGATTGGTTCTTCCAGCACAACATTTACAACACATAACAGTTCTTACTCCATTACAAAATGATCAATATTTATGCAATCTCTGTAAGGAAGGTGGGGCAGATTCCTTACGGGTGTGACAGCCAGATGGAAACCTGCTTCTCCCCCAATGCCTGCAGGACTCATTACCACATGTTGTGGAATTCTATTGGTGGTGGACCTCAGGTGCTTCAGTCATTTGACCAAATGATGTTGGAGGGCAATCTGAATTGGAGAGGGATTGCTTTCTGCTTTCTGCAAAGGAATTAGGTTTCGTTCAGTTTTGAGAGGCAGTCAGAACACAGTGGGAGGTAAGGAGTGTGGATAATTGGCTGAGCAAAATCACTTACTAACTGAGAGAGTGTAATAAACATACATAATGTGGAAAACTACTGCACTAGAACTGAGGGGCCATAAGGGAAAGTGCCACCACAGGTGTGCTGTATAGTAACATGACAAGATCTTACATTATTCATTACTTTATTCACACACACAAACTTCCAAGCACAAATACAAGTTGGGCAGAGAATGGCTTAAGAGCAGCCCTGAGAAGGAGTTGGGGGTGTCAGTTGATGAAAGACTCAACATGAGCCAGCAGTGTGCTCTTGCAGCCCAGAAAGCCAACTGTATCCTGGGTTGCATCAAGAGAAGTATGGCCAGCAGGTTGGGGGACATACACCTCTGCTCTCGTGAGACCCCATATGGAGTAGTGTGTCCAGCTCTGGGGCCCCAACGCAAGATCACCAAGTTCAACCAAAACACATCCCCACCTTGCCCACTAACCATGTCCCTCAATGCCACATCTCCACAGACTGACTTCACCACTTTAGCAGACAGCCTTTGCCAATGCATCACCACTCTTGCAGAGAATAAATTTTTCTTAATACCCATCATGAATCTCATGGTCCTCCAAAACACATTGCTCTGTACCTGCCCAAGGATGTACATGAAAAGTCATTCCACTCGAGGACAGAACAGTTCAGAAACTTCAAACAGCCATGTGCAAATGCTTATTGCTATGTACACAATGAGCACTGTCATAATTCTATTTTAGGCTGCACACAGTTGAATGTATTTTCAAGGATATCACATAGGTATCACATAAAGAAGTAAAATACACCCTATGACAAAAAATCAGAAGACCCATAGGCTATTCCCAAATATGCAAGCAGCCTTTGGGCATAGGTAACCAAACAAACATAGAGCAAAACCAATCAAAAAGAGGAAGGAAAACAAGCCCTAAGTTAGAAGATACTTTTCAAGTAAACATGGCAATAGCAAAGGAGAAAAATGAGTCGAAAGTAACCACAAAATGGCAACACTTAGCCAAGAAAAAAGAAAAGTTAAAGAACACGTCACTATGAAATGGAAGTTTTATTTTATTACTGAATTAAATTCCTTTCTTCTCACAGTTTCAGAAATCGAAATGAAACAAAAAGAAAAACAAAAAGAACCAGCTAAGGATAAATGCTATTTATTTATTCAGTGCATTTGTAGATTTTCTAATTTAGCTGAGTTTTTCTTTTCGTCATCTGTTTGGAAGATCTCTCCTCCTGGTTATCATCAAACTAACAGAGTAAGACAACACGTGAAGGAAGAACTGTATTACTACAATATTGCAATACAAACAGATGTGGTAAGCTACATGACAGATGCTATCCAATTACAAGCATCTTTTTATAAGCAGACCCTCAGCTCTCTTATTTTCTGAAATATATGAGAAACAATCCTTTGGAAAACAGTCAACTTAATTGAATGCGTTTGTGTGTGGTACAGAATAGATGCATTACTAAGGAGGAAATCATATCCCAAGTTTGATTTATCACTGATGGGTCAAGTAATTTCCCAACTGGCACTGCTGTGGTATGCCTAAGAATTTTAGGCTAGATATTGGCCAGAAAAGACAAGCCAAAGCAAGTATACCTCCTTTGGAAAATGTAAAAGGAGAACTAGCTTCAGTGGATGAAGAGAGGGCTGAGGTACTGAATGAATTCTTTGCCTTGGACTTCACTGGCGGCCAGGATTCCCGTACTTCTCATGTCCCTGAGCCTTGCACCCCTAAACCTCTAGGTGGAGAATGGGGTGGTAAATCCCTCCCTGCTGTGAGGACAGAGCAGGTCCGAGACTGCCTCATGAGACTGAATGTGTACAAGTCCATGGGGCCGGATGGCATGCATCCCAGGGTTCTGAAGGAGCTGGCTGAGGTGGTTGCCGAGCTGCTCTCCAAAACCTTTTCTCTTTGAAAAGTCGTGGCTGTCAGGTGAGGTCCCGGATGACTGGAGGAAGGGTCACGTCACTGCCATTTACAAGAAAGGGAGCAAGGAGGACCTGGGGAACTACAGGCCAATGAGTCTCACCTCTGTGCCTGGGAGGATCACGGCACAGATCCTCCTAGATGACATGCTTGATCACATGAGAAATGAGCGTGTGATCCAAGACAGCCAGCACAGCTTCACCAGGGGAAGGTCATGCCTGACCAATCTGGTGGCCTTCTATGATGGAGTGACCACATTGGTGGACAAGGGAAAGGCAAGCAATGTCATTTACCTGGACTTGAGCAAGGCCCTTGACATGGTCCCCCACCACATCCTTATCTCCAAATTGGAGGGATGTGGATTTGATGGGTGGACCACTCCATGGATAAGAAATTGGTTGAAAGGCCACAGACAGAGGGTGGTCATCAATGGCTCTGTGTCCAGATGGAGGCCGGTAATGAGCGGCGTCCCCAGAGGTCTGTCTTGGGACTGGTGCTCTGTAACATCTTTATCAGTGGCATCGATGACGGAATCAAGTGCACCCTCAGCAAGTTTGCTGACAACACCAAGCTGAATGGTGCAGTCAACACGGTAGAAGGAAGGAATGCCATTCAGTGGGACCTCAAGAGGCTAGAAGGGTGGGCCCGAGTGAACCTGATGAGGTTCAACACAGCAGAGTGCAGAGTTTTGCACGTGGGCCAGAGGAATCCCAGGCATCCATACAGACTGGAAGGAGCAGTCCTTGAGAGCAGCCCTGAAGAGAAGAACCTGGGGGTCCTGATGGATGAAAAGCTTAACATGAGCCAGCAGTGTGCCCTTGCAGCTCAGAAGGCAAACGGTGTCCTTGGCTCCATCGGAAGAGGCCAGTAGGGACAGTGAGGTGATTGTCCCCCTCTACTCTGCTCTTGTGAGGCCCCATCTGGAGTACTAGAGTACATCTAGCATCCAGGTCTGGAGCTCCCAGTACAAGAAAGACAGGGAGCTGTTGGAGAGGGTCCAGAGGAGAGCCACAAAGATGACCAGGGTGAGGGAGCTGGGCTTGTTCAGCCTGGAGAAAAGAACGCAGTGGGGTGACCTCATTGCAGCCTTTCAGTACCTAAAGGGAGCCTACAAACAGAAGGTGAATCAACTCTTTGATAGGGTTGATAACAGCAGGACAAGGGGAAATGGTTTTAAGTTGAGGGAGGGAAGATTTAGGTTGGATCTCAGGGGGAAGTTCTTTACTATGAGAGCAGTGAGGTGCTGGAAATGGCTGCCCAGGGAGATTGTGGATGCCTAGAGGTGTTCAAGGCCAGTTTGGATGGGGCCCTGGGCAGCCTGGTCTAGTATTAAATGGGGAGGTTGGTGGCCCTGCCTGTGGCAGGGGGGTTGGAGATTCATGATTCTCGAGGTCCCTTCCAACCCTGGCCATTCTGTGTTAGGTAATAAACAGGCAAGAGATTGATCTATGAATATGCAGTTTTGCTGACATAGACAAGAACTGCCATCCACTCCTTAAATTCTTGAAATGGACAATATGAATTTCCATGTGGAGCATCCTGTATGTCTCAATTGCCTGTAGAAGCATCCTACATTAACTAGCATAGACTACTTCTGCACAGTTAATATTGCTTCTATCATCTGTACTTACGTGTCTGCAGGTTTCACTGCTTGTTAGAAATGCAATATTTTCATGACTAAGGACAATTCTTATGATATTTCCTCACTTCTTAAGTGCATTTTCTTTTAAAGTAAGACTTTCCTACTCTTAATGAATAAAATGTTTCCATCTTAAGCCTTAATATTTCCACTTTGGGTAATGTACATATTGCCATATCCTTTTTTTATGAAAGTAGCTGCAATAACAACTTATCAGAATAAATGGAAATCTATCATGTTTTATGGCTGATCCAGTACTATATTAATCCTTCTGCAGTCTAATGATGATAATACAAAATCATACAGTATTCAAGGAAAATGACTAGCAACTGAAAAATTCGATTTCCATGAAAAGTGAACTAAGAAATGAATCCCTTCATCTTTGCCTCTGCATACAGATGGTGGTATGTTTGTCATCTTAATTACCTTCCATCTTATCTTTGTCAGCAACAGTTTTGTCATTAACTAATACAAAAAAAAAAAAAAAAAAAGAAGAAGCAAATGCAAATCCAAACAGTTACATATACATGCTTCTGAAGTGGAAACATGCAGGTAAATACATGAGAATGTCCTATATACGATCACTACTTACCTAACATTAGCTAGACACACACACACACCATTTTAAGTTATATAATAACCAAGGGCAGCAACTGGTGGTATTTTCATTTTATTAAACATACCAGATAGACCTGTGTGGCTGAATTCTCACGAGATATTCTTCAGCATCCTCAGCCCATTGCAGTCAATGGTAGAATTGTAGACTATATATATTATTATATAATCTTCAAACAATAAACACCGCAGACCAGAATCCAACTATGGTTGATGTTTTTACTTTCACATAACAAGAAACTATTAGAAATATTCAAATAAAAATCTGCAACTATAGCAGAAAGGGAAATATCTGCTAATCATTTTTTAAGCAGTAGACTAAAACAGTTAGATTTGAGTATGCGTGTTTTCTGAAAATAAAGCCAGATAACAATGGTACATTTGCATTTTGTTAAAACTTGGACATAATTTAGTAATTTGTCTGTATGATAGGGAAGACATATGGACCCATGTTAACTTGAAACAGCCTCAGATAAGTCATCAAGAACATGGCAGTCCTAATCACGTTGCATATGTAAATATATATATAGCTAGGGAGGAACAGAGAGTGTACAGTTTTGAAGACGACATGGAGCTGAACAGCACATGTAGAAGGAGAAGAGGATGAGCAGAAGATTATACAAAAGCACAACCAGGAGTTCTTAAGGATCTAGGAGCAGGTTAAAGGATCAGAAGGAGAAAATGCAGATTGCAAGACAGAAAAATGTAGCATTTGCTTCAAGAAGAACTTAGTGGTAGAAGCTATTGACAACATTATTAGTGCTTTAGAAAGGATAAAACACATTGGTTAATGCCAGATAAAGAGACTTGTGCTGAACAGCAGTGGGTGCTCTTCGCTTCCCTTGCCCTGAGTTTACAAGCTTTGACCCTAATGGTGTTGAGTTAGCAATCAGGTTGCATATTAGGAACAAATTATTCTCAGTAAGAGCAATCAGGCACTAGCACAGGCTGCCCAGAGTGGTGGTGGAGTCACTGTCTCTGGAGGTATTCAAGAAGAGTGGAGATATGGCACTGAGGGACATGGTCAGTGGGCACCTACTTTTTCAGGAAAGGATTTCAGAAACCAGCCTGGCTGGTGTGCCTTCAGCATATTTGTGTTGTTTTTACCCCTGTTTAATACCACAGTCTCCATTTGCATTTAACAACAGCTTGCTGTTATAGATAACTGGACTCCTGGTGCAGTGAGAAATTCTGCTGCATAAATAATCAGATCAGACTGCAATTGTTGCCTTAATTGTCTGTACTGCAGCACTGTGCACGTTGTTTGTGGCTGTTTAATGTGTCTAAAATTGCACCAGGACCCTTTAAAGTAGAGAAAATTATATTTGGTTTACCCAGAAACTTAAAGCTGGTCTTTGGAATGATTCCTTTCACTTAAATTTGTGTAGTATAGCTTACAAATTAATACACCAAGCTTTTGCTTAGCACTTATTTTCTGAAGAAAAACATTTTCCCCTCCTCTGTTCTACTGTGTTTAGGAAGAGTTTACCTGAAAGACTTATGACCTCCACAAGAGAAAGAGTTTTAAAGATCTGGAGCTATACTGTTTTGAATTGAAGTTTTCCTGCAGTCTAAATGAAAAATACTGTTCTAAAATATTGTTCAAACCACTACCTAGTGTCTGCCCATCCATCTTTCTCTACTCATCTTCCTCATAAAACCAAACTTATTTCTACTATCCCTTGCGTAACATCATCTTCAAAAATAAATTGGAAGGTTAACAGGAATGTGCAGTTGTTAAATATCACGTAGCAATGAGGAAATAAAAAGTATAAAAATTGTCAGTTTTTACCTCTTTACCATATTCTTAGGAAAACCGAGTTCTTGGCAACGTGCAATTCAGTCATGATAATGCCATTTCAAAAGCATTTGTTTTTCAAAAGATAATGCCATTCCAAAAGCATTACACATTCACAGAAAACGTTGCTCCATTTTCATCAGTCAAAATGATGGGAGGAGAATGGTTAGAGCCTTAAAGATGGCTCACTGCATTTTTCTTTTCATTGTGCTTTAAAGTTATCTGTTACAGTGCTTACCACCTTATGAGAAATCAAGAGCACATACGTTCATCATGCTTGGAGCTCAAAATCAAGACAGAATAAATACTATATGACAAAAAAAGCAGCAAGCTGCTGGAACATAAAATTCCAATTTGGGTGTTCATGTTTTTTTTCATAAAAGAGTTGAGATTCTGTTATTTTGATCCAAGGATCTCAGGCAGAAAAGGAACATTTAATTATCTTTCATATTACGATAAAATTCATCAGTACTGGAATATTTAGCTTTGGCTACATGAAACATCAATAGAAAAACAGTTCTAATTAATGAAGAGGAAAGAGATTATCAGCAGTAAATTAGTCCTTACTGACACAACAGTGAGTTGAGGGCCCCAGATCTGATTTCTCATGCCACACGATACAAACTTGAGTAACACCAGTCTGCTGTAAGTGGTTTTACCCCAGCTACAGCACCAGGGGACCCACCCTACTGCCATTTAATTCCTTGAATTCATCTGCTTTAGATATTTGACAACAGATCAAAGAACAGAATAAATCTGCAGAACAAAGAAAATTCATCTTGTCCTCATAGAAAATGAGTAACCTGGTGAATTTCTGTCTTTGTTTTTTACTTCAAATACTTTAAGTGTTGACTCTTTTGACTACTTTAGTAATTCAAGTTGACCACCGTATTCTGCTGAGAAGTATGGTATAGAGAAAGGAGATAGCAGATAGCCAGGTCTAAACTACCCTGGAAAAGGTGATGGTGGCAATCCAGTTAAAGAAAGACTTCCTCACCCATCCCAAGGATTAAATACATTAAATTAAATTAAACAAAGGAATAGATCTCCATGTGGAAGGATCTCCATGTAGAGACCCTTTTCTGGTGGCAGACAGCCCTCAAATCAGGCTTAGGGTGGGGTGGGACTAAATTCCACCCCCTTCCAGGGACACAGGTGAATTGGTTCCACCTGTGCTCCCAGGGCTGGGTGAGTCCCTTCACTCAATCATTGCTTCAGACCATGAATTAGCAATTTCCATACATACAGTAACTACAATAAAAGTTTTTCTCTCATGTTATAACAGGTTTGACAAAATGACTTATTAATTATCCACTAATTCTTTGTCATTGCTTTGTTTCCTATGTGCTCACTTTCCATTAGCCAACTCCAACTTTGGTAGGCAATACTTTGCTATATGATTTGGTCATGTACATTATTGTAGTCCTAAGCAAGCATATTGCAAAATCGAAATCTCAAAATTCATAGAATCATTAAGACTGGAAAAGACCACTAAATTCATGACATCTGGCCATCAACCCATCTCCACCATGCCCACTAATCATCTCTCTCAGTGCCACGTCTACACATTTCTTGAAAACCTTCGTGAAGGTTCTTTATTCTGTCCCTGCTGCCATTTGTACATTTCCTTTCTTAAAAATCAAAGTTAAGTCTCCTTGTTAGAAGAAGGGAGATAAGGTGATTTTAGAACTCCACTCTATTGTTATGCACACAACAAAAACTTTGCCTTCTCCATGTAAATCATTTAGGTTTTCAGAGCTGGGCAGAAAAGTAGTAATAGTGCCACACTAATATTGTCCTTGTTTTCAGTGGTTACATACATTGAGCTGCCATTGTCCGTGTTACTTTTAGGTCAATACTGAGATCAATATGAGCTTCCTAATTTTATGCTGTTTGATGTAAGTATTAGATTAATGATATATGATATTCAAGGTCAGCTGTAGTTAAGATTTTCTTTTTTTTTCCTCTCCTTTTTGAATTCAGGGATAAAAGCAACATCCGATCCTAACTGACCTAAATGACCTGACACTACCATGGGAAAAAAGAACGATAACATTTTCCACTTTTAATTTATTGTATTAAATTCTTGGTGATTCAGATTTCCTGTTCTGTTCTGCATATTTCATTTAAAAAAATATTAATGAGCATACACACATAAGCCATCGATTCATCTTCACCTACTTGAAGTGCTTCATTATGATGATCCAGTAACTGTTTTATTTTAATATTCCAATCTTTTCCCTCATCATTTTTCAGTTTTTGCATTTTTCTGCCTTCTGCTGTAAAGAGCCAGCAAAACTACAAAGGTGCCTAAGACCATTTTCATGCTCTAAGGAATTAATTAGAAAGTACCTTATCACTGCCTATGATATGTAGATATATGACCTTGTTTCTCCAAGCCCAAGCTGCAAATAATTTCTATACATACTTCAAATACACTCAGAGTTATCCATTCCTAGTATTGACTCTTTTTCTTAAATTCATGTGTACTTTTTTTTTTTTTTTTAAAATAAGAAACGTATTTCTTTTTCTAACTGAAAAGTACACGTGACATATAATATTATTTTCCTTTTTCCTGGAGTTCTGCATTTTTCAGGACCTCTGGTCACATTCCGAGATAGTTGATGTTTAAGAACTTTGTTTAAAATATTTTTGAGTAATGTCACTCAGTGTCAACCTAATTTTTTCCTCATTAGAAGTCCAGTGAAGTTAATAAACTTTTATTTGTTATTTATATTTGAGACCAGGTCTTCAGCTGTCAGGTGGATATTGCCTTGAGTGAACAGGTTCATGATTTTATGATCTAGCACCTCTGTTTTCAGATTTGTTGTTAACTTTTTAGCATTTGTAATGAATTTAGCCTCTGTATCTGAAATGAGTATTCTGCCCATATTAAAAAATTGGATTATTTTCTAGGAAAATTGAAAGCAAGACTGCAATGTAGTTGCTGTCACAAAACAGAACAGTACTCCTCCTTTTTTTTTCTTTTTTTTTTCTTTTTTTTTAAGTGGAATTACTCTTACCTTTATTACTAAGGTCAAACACTTTGCTGTATAGAAAAATATTTTTTGTGACATTTCTTTGTAGACAAAATCAGAATATTACAGGCTTATCACACAACCCAAAGCTCCTTCTTTTAAGCAGGAGAAGCAGGTCTAGCACATTATTTTCTACATGCTGCATAAAGCCCTCTCTTACTGGGCAAACTAGGAGTTACTAAAACTGCTGTATTATTGATGGCAGAATAATAATTTAGAATCATTTACATAACTCATGTAACATTTTTCTGTCTTGCAAATTGTGTGCCACTGAAATGCATAGCTCTGAAGCCATAGCCATGAAACCCATTGATTACAACCATCTTGGCTCCCATGACACCAAGGATGCTGTTACTTTGCTCAAATTGCCTTTTAATTGGTGGTAATGTTCAAGTATGCATAATGCTCAAATTTCAGCACAAAGGAATATTATCATATATTTGCTACCACTAGAAGTTTTCATTAAGGGTTGTGTAATATGTCTATTCTTGTTTTTAGCCTCATAATATTTTAATCGGTGCCTGTGCTGCATTCTAGCAACTCTGCTGCCGAAAAATGTGCAGTTACCCCAGACATGAGATGACAGTGTGCATGGCCATCTGGAACGTGACTTAAGGCTTCAAGTTGCCAGGGGAGATTCAGGTTGGATATGAGGAAAAATTTCTTTTCAGAAGGAGCAGTGAGGCAGTGACACAGGCTGCCCAGTGGAGTGGTGAAGTCACCATCCCTACAGATGTTCAAGAACCATGAAGATGTGGCACTGTGGGACATGGTTTAGTGGGCATGGTGGGTGTGGGCTAACAGTCGGACTTGATCTTAGTGGTCTTTTCCATCCTACATGATTCTACGGCACACAAAAGAGATCTAGCAGAAAGACATCAATACTATGAGCAAAGAATATGGCTGATAATTCATATTAGATGGTTCCTGCCATCTTTGTCAACAACTTCAGACAAGTAGGTGACAGCAGAACCAGTGAGATAAGGGTATACATTTCCTGAATTAGAATAAAGGAAGCCACACGTGGGGATTTTTGGGCCATGCTCAGGAAGCTGAAGGCTTGGAGCAATTGCCCTAGCCTAGAATGATCCACACGCTCTCTTTCCTGGAATCCAGAGATCTCTGTTTTCTAGTACACCTTTGAATAAAAGACATGGGCTAGTCTTTGCCTTCTCAGTTAATCAGGAACAAGAATGCCTGAATGACTACACATACCAGTGCTAAACACTTGAGGTGGTCCAGGCCAAGAGTGCCTCCCATATCTGCAAAGCTGCTTCCCAAAAAGACAGCTCTAGGGCTTACCACTGCAGACCCCTTCCCCCCAAAAATACAAAAAAGAAACAAAAGGAATTCAACAGTTACTTACACCTCCCAGACTACTCCAGATTACACTACTAATACATCCCAATAACACATTATTTTCTGTTCTGGTATTTGCCTTTATTCTTCTTAAGGAGATCTGTGGTCTAGAGAATATTTATTTGTCATCATAAGAAAAGGTTTACTTAAATATCAATTCCTGAGTCTCTGTACAGTTTGCCTGCTTAACGCAGCTAATACAGAAATTTGGAACTTAATTTGTATTCGTCAAAATGCAAATGTATATGATTATGCTTGGGTGTATTATGTTGCTAATCAGTGCACTGAAGATGGCTGCATGCATATTATAACAAACTCTAATTCATTATGTACGTGCATAAACTGTATTAAGCCAATACACTGCCTAATTGTGTAGGCAGGAACTAATCTTCCCTGTTATTACACATGTTGCAGTAGTTCTCTAAGACAGAAATAGTTTTTACTTTGAATCTTTCTTAGTATGAGAAGTTAACAAAGAACTACAATCCCATTAAAGACACAAATGCACTGGGATTAATTTTCTAAACAAATATTTTGCCTTTAATTAGAAAAACATTATATTGACATTTAAATGCATTATTCTATCTGAGTATCAGAACACTGCTCTAGTTATTCATTTTCTCTCACATCTGTCAAATCTGTACCCTTAGTAAATATCAATTCATATTCAACAAAACACCAACTGTAGCAATTAGTATCCAAAAGATAAGGATATTCTGTTCCTCAGGAGAAGCTGAGGCATATTATGTTAATTTGTTTGTCTATCTCTACATAGGAACACTTGCCTTTAATTAAGTAGATAAGACTAGTTTTAATGAACTCTTCCTAAAATACAAAAGTTGTGATTTAGTTTTAATAAGAGAAGAATTGATGCTCAGTGCATCCTCAATAGTGTTATCTAGCTCAAATGCTGCTGTAACTTTTCATTTTAGGTGACCATCATTATGTGATCTGCTTCTTTACCTGAAACTTGAGAGGAATTTAATCCCTGTATGGAAAGGGAGTCTAGGCTCCATATGTCAATTACATCTCAAGCCTGAGATAATGGACATACATAAATAAAGTGTTGGCATTTGGAGTTAGGTAGAATACAACCCTCAGAAGAATCCATCGACCCTTAGATTACCCAATTGTCTAAGGCACATTCTGATATTCTGGGCTTTACCACTGTCTTCAGACAGACCAGCAAACCAAGTAAAGCATCATATGGGGAGATATCATTTTATCAAACTAGTGATGGGGAAAAAGACCATTTCCCTGAAAGGGTCTGAGCACAAATACAGCTTGTTTGTGCTGTAGTATCAGGAGAGAATGTAGCTTTACTTTTGAGACAAACAGAAGTTTATATCTCTTGGCAGGTCTGTTCGCTTTGGAAGTAGAAGGCAGATAAAGCAGCAGCAGTGCCTCAGAGATGCCAATTCTTTCACACGCCTCATAAATAACACAGTATATTACACAGTCTACAAGTGGCTCACCTTTTCGGGATGATTTTACCAACAGGATTGCTGTTAAATCTGTTTGGTGTGATGCTCTGTACCTTTCAGGGCTGCGAGGTGCTTTCTGCCTTGCCAAATTCAGTGTTCCTACACAGACTACCATAGAGCTCTATGCTGACATTTTTTAACACAAAGCCTGGCAGATATTGACCTTTTTAAACATTATATTCCTGAGCAAAGAAAGCAACCAGATGCAGCATATAGTTCATTCACTTTCAAAAAAAAAAGAAAAAAAAAAAAAAGGAGATAGAAATAACAGTATACCAGAAAAGCTGTGAGTGTCCAATTCCTGGAGGTGGCCAAGACCAGGTTGGATGGGATCTGGAGCAGTTTGATCAGGTGAGAGTCAACCCTGCCCATAGTAGGGCACCAGACCTTGATGACCTTTAACGTACCTTCCAACCTAAGCGAGTCCATGAATAAGAAAATAGCCAATATTTTATTTGTGCTTGTTTGTTCTCATAGCTAGTTTACTCTAGCTACAATACATTTCAACTTAATAAAAATAATTATTTTTCCATGAAAAATGCTTATATTTAAAAAAATACCTTCCTTTGCATGTTTATTTAGTAATTTTACATTGTTTACTCATTACATTTAGGAAAAAAAGAACTTTTTGGAGACAAGCATGGTGCAGATTTCTGCAAAACTGGAACATATATATTTGTGCTTCTTTATTACATTTGAATTTTTCAACCTGCTTTAGTGTGGTAAAAGAAAAGAGGTATAACGACATGAAAGCACAATTTGTCTGGTGTATCAGTCAAAATACATCGTCTCTAAATAAAGAGCTAAAAATGAAGAAGCTTGCTGCTGTGGAATATATTTCCACTTTTTTTTTTTTTTTTTTTTTTTTTTTTTTTTTTTTTCCCCAGCAAGTTTAAATACATCTTACAAAAAAGAATACATTAAAAAAAAAAAAAATCATAGAATTCTAATTCATGGATAACTTCTGCCAGCTGGAATCAGAAGCATTTTTGCTGTATTCAAAAAGAAGCAAACTACTGACACATTTTCTGCTTCTCTGTTTTGATTTGGTTAACTAAATAATTTAGTTCCATCTATTAAACATCAAACTCCTCTTTGAGTAGTATAGCAATAGAAAAATTTAAATCCTTCACATTTATTTGGGTTTATTTGGATACAGAGGAATTTTTTTTCCTGTATTTAATATATTGGTTGAACTCACATTATATGTTACCACCATGACCACTATGAACCTGTTTTTTTTTAAAATAATATAATATATTTCTTCCCTGTTTTTTAATTGAATTAGTTCATTTTAGCTTCGAAGATTCAAACAGAAATTCAAATTAGCTGTTAATAATTGGATCTGTCTGAGGAGTTAAGCGGAGTCCAGGGTGAACCTCAAAACTACACCCATTACCCCATTAGTCCAAAACATTGTAGAGGTTTTCACATGGGCTGCTATTTAATAGAAGACTCTGTAGGCACATTGTCTCATAACAGATTGACACATTTCTGCATTGTTGGAAGGGACCTGAAGATACATAGCTCTCTTCCCTGCTCCTACCAAGGGCAAGGAATGCTGAGCAGGACAACAACACCTGGTCCCCCACATCTATGTGCATTCATGCAGTAGAGATTGAAAAGGATCCCCAGAAATAAATACTTCTCCTGGCACCACGTACAGCGAGCTAGGTCTGTTGCACGATCAGATCCAGCTGGCAGGCTGTTCACACTTCCAAATTTCTCCCATTTAAACTCCTTTTTGTAAGATCTGAAGATATTGAAGCAACTACTTCATAAATAAAAAATGGATACATAATCGAACAAGTAGGAAAATTAGAATAGATCATTTTCTCAGTGTTGAGTGATCCCCAGTGGAGTTTCACACTATCATTCTGTATGGGGCTGCTGAATCTCGGCCTGAACCTCTGATTGATCACTGACGCGAGCACTGAGTCTGCCACGGTGCACACGTGAAGGCAATTCAGCTGTGCTGCAGGAAGCAATGGAGCCTGGCTCCACCTCTCCCAGACCCATTTAAGGACTGACTTCCAGTGGGGAAGGAGCTCTTCTGAAGATCCACTTCACTGGAGTTTACCATGCAAGCCCAGGATAGGGTGAGTGTTCTTTCCTACTCTAGTATAATAATTACATCAGCCAAACTGCTGGATATACTATATCATCTGTATATTCATTGATTGTACATCTTCATTGAGACTTCTGGTTGCAGTGCCATAGAAATGCTTTGAATGGCAAGGTGGCAAAATAGAACAGGGCAGTAGAAAAGCTATTCTAACTTCAGAAATAAAGCAATGGGTTTTAGGTTGACCTTATGCAAGAAGACAGTGTGGGACTGTGAACAACCTGGGAATGTTCTAGAAACTTGGAGAAGTGATACTGAGCAACGTGGCTAGTGGGGAGGATGAGATGGGTTGAGGTTGGACTCGAGGATCCTGGAGTTCTTTTTCAACCTTAATGATTTTGTGACTCTTATAGGTCTTCTTGGTTACAATGGAGCCAAACTTTATGCAGGGTAATTCAGAACACCCAAATAGCATGCCTAACCTTCAACTTTAACAAGTTCTTCCTTGTTCAGGCAGAAGCAAACTCTGTGCTGGATCCCCATAACTTAATTGCTCAGCTTACAAAGCATCATTTTCACAAAGCTCAGCCACACTTCAAAACGCTTCAGTGCCCCTGTGGCATGGCAGATCTGCATCTCAAACAAGTTTATACTATAAGCTGTGCACGTGCTTGAGCTACAAGACAAAATTCTAAGGGCGCTTTTTTTTTTTTTCAACAAACATGATCCATCAGCCATTTCTGTACTTACTCTTCCAACCCACTTAACAATGAGGTGCCCTGTGCAGCCCACAAGAGGCAGAGAGACCATCTGCTCTATTTCTGCCATTCTTCTAGCATTTGAGAAGCTTTTGGAAATTTTATCGCAAATTAGATGCATAAGGATTGCTTCCCTCACTGGAGAAATATCTGTGAATAAGGGTTTCTATTGGGCCAAGGAGCAAAAGCCTTTTAGCAAGGCACAACACAACCATTTAGAGTTAAAAATGAGGAATATATTTTCAAACAGAAGTCAGTGAGAATTTCTAAGCAGGCAGAATGTAATTATCCAATTGAAAATAAGCCATGACATTGCAGATTTCACCTCTACTTTTGAAAAAAAAAAAAAAATGCACCATGGGATCTGTTAAATGACTACAAGTGGTCAGTACCTCAGTTTTATATCTCATTCAGAAGCATGGTGGGAAGGGATGCCAGCTCAGCATTTATAAACCCCATTTGCTTTACACTCAGGTTGGGAAGATTTTTAAGCTTTCACTTTTTATTGCTTTGTTCTTAATAGTCAGAGAAAAAAAAAAGTTTCCATAAAAAAGATTAAAGCTAGAAAACAGATAAGCAATCTCTCTGCAATATAAAAATAACATTGATAGAAAGAATGCAAAGATTCTGAAATATTTGTGTGCTGATACTACATTAAAAATACTTGAGGAATTGAAAAAGAAATAGGAAGCTTTCTTCCACCTTCAATCTGAGTATTATGAGATGCCTGCTCACAGTTTATGTAAACATGTCCAGAATATAAATAGAAAGGATTTTCACCAGAGTAAAATAAAATTTGATTAAGCCATAAGAAGGAATTGCAGGAAGGGATGCAGCAGCAACTGTGGATAAAAGAAGCTTTGTCACAGGGTTCATTACGCAATCCTATACTAACTGTTACGATGAAAGCATTACAGGATGGTTATCACCAGTTCAGCTCTAAAAATCTGCTACACCGAACCTAGAAAAAGTCTAGGAAGTATCCTCAGAATTCCATTCTGTTGAGCCCTTTTACAAAAAATGTTTGTGACCAGTATGCACAACATATATGTACAGACAAGAATCTAGCAGAAAAGGTATTATTCTTGTCTACTCTTTTTTTAAGGATCCTATAAAACCCTTAAGTAAGCATTTTCTTGTTTGATCAGCAGTAAAAAGCAGATCAAAGCTCTCTTCAATCTTCATTGCTTTGAGGAAATTTGGTATGGTAAGTTTGCAGGTGAAAGCACGAATTTGGATTTCCTTCTGTTTTTAAAAGTTCAAACAGACTTAGTATGATCATAGCAGCCTTCCAGACTTGCTGACGAGGCAAAATGAGGAAATGATACACAGCAATGGGCTCAATTAATCTTCCACATTACTTCATACTGTATCCTTTGCTTCTGCTTCACTAATCCTTCTGTTCCCAGAGGTGATGACTCAGCTGGATTTGCTTTCTTTTTAAAAATCTGTTCCCCTGTGACCAACCAAGCACCAGACTTTTATTCTGATCTTCATACACTGCACACAGAAAATTTCGTCCCATTCTCAGCAGAAAGAGCTACATGAACATCATAAATACATTTATATCAGCACTGCAGCTTGAATCAGAAGGCATATAGAAGCAAGTCTCTCAGATTTACCTTCTTCCTTGGCTGTGAGTTTCTCCACAACTCAGTTTCAAAGCATGCAGATTGGATTTCTTTTGGAAGAAACTGAATTGCAAAGTGTACTCCATTCATACCTTTAGGACTTGAACAGAGTAAAATGAAAACCATCACAACACAGGTGAGCACCATTTGCTCCAAATCGGCTCCTTTTGATCCTGCTTACTTGCTGATACACACAGATGACACAAATGTGACATAAAGGGAGCAGTGGAGTGGTTGCTCCTCAGCACACTCCAGCCCTTGTGAGAGGGTGCTTTTACTGCACTTTAATGCTTGATATTATAGAATCATGAAGGTTGGAAAAGACCACTGAGATCATCCAGTCCAACCCCAAACAATCCCCTTATGCCCAACAACCACATCCCCCAGTGCCACATCTCCACATTTCTGAAACACCTCCAGGGATGGTAACTCCACCACCTCCCTGGGCAGCCTGTGCCACTGCATCACTTCTCTTCCTCAGACATTTTTCCTAATACACATGCTTAAAAAACATCTCCTTTCTGAAACAACCAGCTTTCAGCCCTTATGTATCATGAACAGTATTTCACTCCTAAATAGTTCAAGACACACCTTAAAGGAACTTCAGAAATCATTTCCTCCTGTAACTCTAGTAGAGATCACATTTGTTGACTGATATTGTAACAAAAAACCACCTATAATTAGTTTAAGTTCTCAAAATGGTATTCATTTTAGTTTCTTTTCAGCCTGTACTCTTTTTCCTACTTCACAGGATGTTCACCAGAAGAAAATATTATCAAAATACAATTACATACTTGCAAAGGAAATAGAGTGGGAACAAGAGTGGGACACGTGCAGTGACTATCTGCTATGAAACTACACTCTTTATGAGAAGCTGAGCGTGTATTCATGCATGCACAAGTGCATGTGTTTATAAAACAGTAACTTTTTCAAAAAGCTAACATTTCCTCCAGAACACCCTCTAGCATTATTTTTAATAGCTACCTACCATGGAAAAAAATGTTTTTCAGTGTTTATGCTTACGTTTTTCCTATTCCAGCAAAGCATAGGTTAGAATTGTATCCAGAGACCGTGAACCCAAAGGAAGGTAGATCAAAGAAAAAATTAAAATGATTGAATTAGGTCTACCTCTTTTATGCAGGCAAATAGAATTACCAAATGTCCCCTTATTCTCATTCTTTCCAAAATGATTTTGGTTATGTTACTAACACAGACTAGTGCTCATCCCTCTTCACATTACAACTGCATCAATCTATTCTATGTCAACTACATAACTGTGGTCTAGCAGCAGGTCTGTTGTCAGGGCACCACTGCCCAAGCTCTGATTTTTTCATTAGTAAGGTAAAATCATCTCTAATTTTAGTTTACTCTGAGCACCCAGTTTGTAGAGGAATATAAGAATTTGAGGTGTAAAGATTTGAAAACTGGAATCAGCAAATTATACTATCTTAAGAAGACAGACCTAACTGATGCATTATAAGCATCTACTATAAGAGAAGAAGAAAATTATTTTTTGTTATTTTATATTTTATGATTGATTTATGATTATTATATATTTTATGATTGAACCAAGAAAGGCAAAGTTCACTGAAACCTTCATTAATATATAAAATGAAGCAAATTTTAAAAGCAAAGTATTACTCTCTGTATCAATAATAGAAAAGCCAGCCATCCAATATATCAGTTCTGGAAGAACTGAACCTGCCTGGCTTATCAATATCATCTTCACAAGCATGTCCATCCTTGTCCAACTCTCCTCTAGATCCACCAATGTTGCTCATTTTGGCAGCTGCCCAGCTGCTCCAGCTTTGCCTAAGCCAACCAGTTAAGAACTTGGAAGCCTTTCATAAAGGAAGACACTTGGATCACACACCTGATGTATGCTGCATATACATGTTCACCAGAAGAAAATGTTATCAAAATACAATTACATACTTGCAAAGGAAATAGAGTGGGAACAAGAGTGGGACACGTGCAGTGACTATCTGCTATGAAACTACACTGTTTATGAGAAGCTGAGCGTGTATATAGTCAAACACTTCCATCTTTCGAGATGCCGACACTCTCTTAATAACAACACCTGGACTGTTTAATTCTTCTAAAGATAATTATGTCTCAGGACAAAGGGCATTGCCTTACATTTGCCTCATAAAATGTCACTTTACATTGTTGCGTGGCTGCTCTCTCCACTACGCTCAGGCATAGTGCTATTTCTTCCCTTTAAATGCACTGCTTCCTGCTGTAATTACAGTGCACTAGCTTAAAGATTTGATCATTACTTCTCATAGATTAACATGCTGTTTTAAGAGCACTTCAGAGCTCTTTTACTTCAAATCTCCATCATTAATCAGGCCAAAGTTTCCATTTAAAATGGAAATTTAATATTTATTTAATTTAATATTTATATTCCTGGTAACAGCGTATGTACTTATGGGCACCTATGTTCATAAACAATACAGAAAATATGGGTAAACCTGTGCACACTGAGTGCACAATCCATCTTTCTTCTATATGGGAGCTACTAGATGCTTGATGAACCTTTAGTTGACTACAGACTGGTTCAGTATACAAGTAGAGAAAGAGTCTATGCACAAGAAAGTAAAAAAATGGTTGCATAAAGTGTCAATTTACTTCAAGAAATATTCCCAACAGCTTCTGTGGACCTATTCAGTCCACAAAAGATGCAGCAAATACAACTCTAAAAAACTGAAATCTAGCATTGCACATATTTTTTAACAAGGGAAAAAAGCCAAGAACCCATACACAGAAAATACAGAAATAAAGCCTCACAAATTAACAATCAATTTCAGTATATGGAAGTAGAGCCTTGCCTAGAAAAGACATTTCACCTGAATTCTTTGTCCTTTCAGAGCAGCTTGGTATGGATATCAATGCACTTTATGAACACTGTCACTACCCCAGTTAGTATTGAAGTGAAATAGCCCCGTGATGTGACCCACCAGAACAGTTTTCTGTTAAAAATAGTATCTGGATGGTGTTAAGCTGTGCTCTGGGAACTTTAAATAGAACTGGCAGTCATATGGGTCAAACATCAAGTGGTGACTGATTTCCTTCTAACCCACTCAGGTGGAACTGGAAATTAAAAAGTAAAAATAAGAAAAAAAAACTTTCATGTTACCTTTCTGCAAATAACTTAAATACCATTTATTTGTTCATTCCTATTTACAGAGAAATCCTTTGCATTCAAATGCAATGTTGATGTATGTTTCATATACAGATGGACTTGGCTAAATTCCATATATTAAGACTATAATAGATGCAGGAAATGGAGTTAAAGCAGCGTTAGGTCATCGATGGTACATGTATCCTCTGTGGAATCTCTCACTGCAGGTTTTTTTTTTTTTTTCTGTGGATGAATGTATTTCACTCTCTTGCTTTCCTCTTGCTGTCCTCCCATCCATAAGCTCTTTCTTTTTGCCTTTGCTTGTGGCTCATTGCCTTGACTTTGAGACAGTCAAGGAACCTTGGAGGGATGATGAGATCTAAGCAGTCAGAAGAGCTAGGTCTAAAGAAATGGAATCCCTTCCAAGAGCTGATAAATGAGTTCAGCAGTCACTAAATATATCAGAAAACGTATCTCGCCCAAGAGGATCTGGGAGCTGAAACCAGACGGCTGCTGGAAGACAACTGAAGAAACCTCCTTCCTCTGTGCTCCCAATATTCTTTGGGAATCCCTCAGTCTTTGGAGTAAGAGTAGGCACCTCTGGTCTTACAAAGACCCAACTCTGTCCTATGTTCTCAGCCTTTCACACAGAACCATGCACAAGCAACCCAACAACCCAATTAAAATGCAACTGAACAATCACAATAAAACATTACATTACGTTCAAAGCCATTTATAACTATACAGCACTCCATATATCTCAAGGCAGTAAGAAGTCAATATTATGTTACAATGGTTACTACTAATGACAGCTTACAAATTAAGATGTTTATAGCACACTCTCCTTTCAAAGTCTTACACCTTAAAAGAAACCACAAGAGGAGTCATCTCCAGTTTAGGAAGGGCTAATTTAAAAGAGGAATTAAAAGACCACTTATTGATAATATGAGAGAATAGTAAGTACCATGAGTTTTGATAGTGGTATTACTGCTCCAATCCCTTGTGCTCAAACCAATAATCCATGAGTTTGAAAATCTAAATGCTCGACTTTGAAAGTTTAAGTGAATTATAAAGCACAATTGATAAAACACATCTTTAATCAGACAATCGCTTTATAAGCAATTTCCTTAATGAATATGAAGATTTGCAAAACTACCAGACATTATTGATTGTTCTTTCCTTAGAATGGAAAAACATAAAGAGAGAAATGGAAGTGCTTGCTACCTTCTCGTTCTTATCACCCATTGCCATATCAGTGTATACAAATAATTTTTATTTCTGATGAGATAACTTAAAACCATGATAGATTTTTATCCCATAAAAATGCCTTTCTTATTCCTTCACTGGTTTACACTTGCTTAATAATATATCCTCTCCATTTCTCACCCTTCTTGCTAGGTAGCCATGCCAGAAACCTATATTTGAGTTGGTGCTAGGATGAAAAATCCTGTCCTGAAACAAAAGGAATAGGGCTTGGAATTGAAAACTATCTTCCTTCCAGGAAGATAAAGCATTATCTGCTCTGTCAGGGCTAGAGCAGACGCTGCCTTCAAACCAAACCAATGCAGTTCAGTGGCTGCACTTTTAACTGATATTACTGTCATAATAATTATGCAAATAGGCTCACAAAAGTTAACAGATATGTTTTAATAGCCCATGACACTTACTCCTCATTTATCTGACAGTAACTAACAGAGGTTAGTTGCTTTCACTATAAAGCGCTTTGCTAAGAAGAGCTGCAGTTTATATCAATCACTTTTCTTCCCCTCATTTTGATAAATCCTATGTGTGTAAAAGCTATTGGCTATCGAATTGCAGGTGCAACAGGTTGAGAAACTCTCCTGTGTTCAGACAGAGGATGGGAGTATATACAGCCAAAAACATGGCCAAAATTGTACATACAGTTCTTCAGCCTCTCCAAAATAGATATCATTCTCCCCCCTGGACAGCATTAGAGGTTATAATTCCAGTAATTGAGCACCTGGTGAAGAGGCATGGACAGCCCTGGGAGCACAGGTGCAAGCAGTTCACATGTGTGACCAGAAGAGGCTGGACCCTTGTCTAGCCCTTCCTAAACTCATTTAAGGGCTGGTAGCCAAGAAGAAAATGTCCCTTCTTAGAGATTACTTCCTTCTGGGAGTTTTCTAGTGATATCTTACCTTCAGAATAGAGTAAACAACTCCTTTCCTATTACTGTCTTATGAATAATACCTTTCTTGGGTAATCCTAAAACAAATCAGAGGCAACTGCATACAGTTATTCATTCTATATGCCCACTATGTCCCTCAGTGTCACATCTCCACAGTTCTGGGACATCTCCAGGGACAGCAACTTCCCCCATCTCTCTGGGCAGCCTGTGCCAGTATCGCACCATTCTTTCACTCCTAATATCCAACCTTAACCTCCCCTGGCACAACTTGAGGTCATCATCTCTCATCCTATCACTGTTATGTAGGAGAAGAAGTTAATCACAACTTGAGGAAACTCATGGCTTGGAAAATGTTTCACTCTGATAGACTTCTCTTTTCCATAAATACACAGAAAACTCTTGACCCTGTCAGGCAAGAGTCAACTGGATTATCTCTGTTCTGTTCCTTAAAACCAAGATTACAAATTCTAAGTCACGAGCATCAACAGGTTATCATCATAGAACATGTAAAGGAGCAATAGAAGGGAAAGAGTGAAACCAGACAAGTCCCCTTTAATCCTCAAATGCCAATGCCATAGTATACATACTGCAGATTAAAATAGCATGTACACTGTTTTCATTTAGGAATTGCATTATATACAGTGTATGAAGCAAGCAAAGACCTACATATATCTCTAAAAGCTTCTGAGCTGGTGGTGGCACTTCAGATCTCAGCAGACTGAATAATACCTATTATACTAATTTTTAATATATATTGTTATATTCTTACTTATTTGTGGCAGCTCCTCTTCTCTTAAGAGAAGGAATTAAAGGCCCAAGTTCCTGAATTTAACACAGCATTTTTCCAGTGGGAGAGAGCAATCCAATTCATCCAGTTCAGCAAGTTGCTTCAGCAGTGTCCAATTTTTTACATCTGCTGATCATGATCTCACTTTAGAGCTGTCACCTTTTTAATTAAGCTCTTTGGTTTTCATGGTTGAGATGTTTAATCAATTGCTTTAAATCATGAATTATCCTGGACTGAAATACAGCCCATAAACACGTACTGGTTTATTTATCTTCTTTACTAAGTCATTGATTCTCTGTCTAGTGAGATTCTTGATAATATTTCATATTTCCTGAATATTTTTAAAAGACTCTGAATTTATAAATAATGGGCACATACAGAATTATTCTTTTTCCATGATGGGTTCACTACCTTTGCATGTTTTCACACTTACAGCCAATAGATATTTACATAAAGATTACCTCCAGGACTCTTATTTTGAGATTGTATTCGAAAGAAGGAAAAAAGCTTTCTTGTTTCTGTTTCTCAAGAAAATCACATTCTTCCCAGTCCAGGGACAACAAGGAGCAAAGCTGCCCACCTCGTGGTCCACTTCTGGCTCAGAAGGAGTCAAGGGGCTGCTGCAATGCACGGTGCTTCCAGGTCTGTCTTGCTTTCACAACCTGAGAACAGCACTCTACCCCCTCTCAGAGAAAGCCCACTGGCATCCATGTGTTGGCATGGGTGGTCTTCCAATCATGCAGGAAATACATTCCTTGCCATTTAGCTGTCTCTCGGCACAAGCTGGGGCTTGGTGTCAGCTTGCTTGCATTCTCCAGCTTGTGAAGCTTTTTTTTCCCCCTCAAGCAGTTTGCCTTAAACTTAACCACTTATGCAAATAGTCCTAAAGCCTTAAAATAGATATTTCCAGTCACTGTAAGCCAGCATTGTTTGCTACAGAGATGTTGCATATAAAAGATTAGAATTTCAAAGTGAGAAAGAGCAGGTTATGGACCTTAATTTTCTAAGAGGGTTGCAAGTTAAAGAGAAAAATAGAAAGCAGTATAAAACCTGGTGTGAATTCAGGAAGACCAGGCTGGGAAGGCAATGTCTATGGTATTACTTAGGGGTGCACTGATGTGATTTTAATGCACGCCTTATCCTTCCCAGCCAGGCTGTGCAAGGAACAGATCACAGGGATCGCTAAAGGAATTATTTTCCCTTTTCTCCTCTCTAGGTTGTTTTTTTCTTGGAGATGATGTGTGTGATGTGAAGGTTGTCCAAGCCTACAGCAATTCTGCTAGCACAATTCCCTGCCCAAACCTTCCCAACCAACCCCTGGTTTATTCAGCCCAATTAATGCTTGAACATGTAGTAGCGGCTGAAAAGATTTCTGCATCCCCCACTTGCAGACACCCCACTCACACAACCTAGCTAAGAGACATGGAAACAAGAAGCATCCTCAAATGGTGTCAGCCCCTGCGATCCAGCCAGGAAAAAATAAAATAAGTGCTTGTTCCTCATGAATTACAGGTAATATGAAGGTAAGGCTTTGACTTCTCTTGAAAATATACATAATTCAGGTAGGAAATGCATGCTCTGCACATTCACATTGCCAAGTTCTTGGTTGGCAAAAATAATTTTGGGTAAAATTAATTCTTCTGCTTCTGGGGCACAGCATAGCGCTGCCATACTGCTCACAGAGATGTATTAGTGTGTATTTCAGAAAACCTGGCCAAACTGGCAGCAGTACATCAGGCTGGAGGAGGCTTTCCAGTGAGTGCTTGTCATGGCACACCTGCAGGCCTTTCCCATGAGCAGCTGTTAATCTTAACATCAGCAGTAGCTGATCTTGTAGTGTTCAGTAACGTGAATGTGATCCCAGTGGTAGATTTGGATCAAGGTCTGTAGGAGTTTAAGCTGCATCTGATGATCACCAGAGGGTTTTGTTTTTTGTTTTTTGTTTTTTGTTTTTCCCTTTAACAGCCCCTTATAACATTCATTGGTTAAACCAGCCCTTATGCCTGGGGAGTCGTCATTCTCCTCCAGAAATACTTTTCCTCCAGTATCTTCTGGGAATCATTTTCATCCCAAGACCACTGAATTGCCTCTGGCTTGGAAGTAAAACTTAGTATAAAGCCAAAATGAGACCTGTATCTCACTCCTGTAAAAGATCGTTCATTGGAAGGCAGAGAGAGAACTGGGAATCACAGCTGCTCTGAGCAGTCCTTGGCTTTATTGGGGGACATGCTGTCATCTCCCACTGAAACATCAAAATCACATCTGCTATCTGTCAGCACCCTGAAAGATGCATGCAGTGCAAAATACCTATAAAAGCCTTTTTTTTTTTTTTTTTTTTTTTTTTTAGGAGAAGCAATGACAATCCATGTGCTAACAAATAAAAATGCACATAAGTATCACAGAATTCAAAGCACAATCTTATGCCTATGCAGCCTGGGCAAGGACAGTATGGAGCCAGAATACCAATCTTTTCTCACAACTACAAATCCACCTTTCCTCCTTCCTATGGGTTCTGAGGCTGTCATTAGCTGCAGAAACAGTCCAGCCTCCCTTCCTGCAGAACACTTAACCTCCAGCAGTGAAGAAATGATTACTGACTGTCACGGAGTTGACCAGATCAATCTATGTCCGTGACAGGGGCGGCAGGCCTCTGCCCTCCCCCCCACCCCAGTCCCACAAAAAATGGGAAGGAAGGAAGGGAGGAAAAGAGCAGCGGCAACAATCTATGGAGGAAAACTTATTTTACTATAATATTGGAATAAAAATAACACAATATATACAATTTAATTGAATTGAGATTAATAAATCAGACAAGATGAGAGAGAGAGAGTTCCCGGGACCGATTCAAACCTGAAAAGCTTGGAACGGCCAGGAAAGCACCCTCCAGCACCCACTGCCAGGCAGCAAGAGAGCGCCACCCCACCCGGAAGGGCCAGATCCCGTGACTGCTGTAATGTACAGGGATAGGTACCTGGGATTGGGGCAGTGACACTTTAATGCCCCGTACACTACATGATGTTTTGATGTGGAATACTGAAATCCAAAAACAAAAAAACAAAAACATAGAACCATGACACTGACAAAGCATTCGAGGGGAATTTAAGTTAACAACGGCGCTTTTTTGTTGTTGTTCAGTCCTGTCTTTCATGCTTTTAGACTAAAATCAGAGTCACATCTCAAAGATTTTGCTTCCTATGCCTTCACTACGACTTCTTTTTGATACCTAAGACATTTATTTTGCTATCCCAGGGTTTTGCCAAGGTTTACATTATGGCTTAGTGTGTAAATCACATTCATTATCTATGTTTTTCAAGCCTTCTAGTTTATTGCAGATCTTCATATTCATGATTGTAAATACATTAGTGAACAGTAGCTTACATTCTTCCAGTTAATAGGCTGCATAATGCAAAACTACGAAGGTCACACTGACCTACCATAAACTTGAGTTTAATTTAAAAGCTTTCCTGTCAGTCAGAGGGAAAACATCACAGCAGCATAAGATCCTACAGCCCAAGGCTCATTTAAAACATCATAAAAGCATTATCCTTACAGGATAAAAACACACACATGCAAAACCAGAAAATAATGAGAAAGTGTACGACTTCGGAGTTTGTTTTTGTTTTTTTTCTTTGGTTGGTTGGTTTGGTTTTTTTTTGTTTTGGTTTTTGAAGTGCTGGTTTTAAGCCAGGAGTTTGATCCTGGAGAGACCTGACCTAATGTATTTTTCCTGTCTTTATTTTCTTGTGGCGCACAGTGAAAAACTGGAGCAAACATAGCATAACAGCTTTATGTAAATGCTTTGTGGCTCAGTGTCTGAGGAAATGGCATTTTGCATCCTGCTTCTTTTAAGGAGAAAAAGAACTTGACATATGATATGTACCTTTTCTATTAAATCTTGTTCAAATCATCATCTCCAAGGACAAGACTGCTTTTTCAGCAGCTGAATTAATACAGCCTTGCACCAAACTGCAGCATAGATGGGGCAGATGCATCATCCTCTTGGTTCTCCTGTTGGTCCTGGCACTAAGCAAAATTAGCTTCTGCTTTCTTGGTTTTGCGGTGTGCAAGATAACCAAAACAGTTTTAAGGAGGAAAAAAAAAAAGAAAAAAGAAAAATGCATTTTGAGCAGTGTGTATTTAACCGGTAGATGAGAGGAGGAGGTGTTTGCATGGTGTGCCCAACAGTCCATTCAGGAAGATGTCACTGATAAAATGGTACCGGCGCTCTGCGGCATGGAAAGTCATGTATCTGCTTTTGTGCAAAATGTCAGAATTCAAATCCAAAAATTAATAATGCAATATCAATAACCCCCTTTCCCTTCTCCTTCTAAGAGATGAGCAGATCAAATCAGAGAGGTGCTGATCTCACAGCCCACTCAAGTTTCTGACACTGCCTTCACAGCTCTCTGAAAGACTGCTCTGAAGCCCTCTGACATCCTCTACATGTGAACCACTGTTATCCAAAGAATACAAGAGCATTTCCTTGTTATCCTGCTGCATACAGAACTTCTTGCATCTCAGCATTAACAACTGACACAAGTGAAGCCTTGACAAGGAGACCAAGACTCATACAAGCACACAGATGGGCAATTACCACTGCTCAGTCATGCCCCAATGTCAGTTTCCCTCCATGATAATGGAAAGCATTTTGGTGCGTTTGCGTGTTTCACTCCTACAATTCAGAAACAAAGTTATTAAATACAAGTTTTATATATATAAAAACCCACAAATCTTACTCCAAGCAATGCTTCAACCCGTAAGAGAATCATAAAGTCACTAAGGCTGCAAAAAGATCTCTGTGATCACCAAGTCCAACTGTCAGCCTATCACCACCATGAAACGGTGAAGATCATGAGCATTTCCTTGTTCTACAGAGCTCATATGTTAAAGAATTTATAAGCCACAACAGTGAGAAATACCAAATTTTGAAGTAAATCAGAATAAATATGTTCTAATTTTTGTGCCCCAGGAATATGATTTCTGTTTCAAATGCTTTAAAATAAAATTAAATTAAATTAAAAAAGACAATAGACAGTAAGTGAATATAAACAAGCAAGTGGGGGAACAAGGACAAGAAAATAAAATATTTTAACCAGAAGTGCTCACTGTTGTCACAAAAATCTCACAAAAAATTTCAGAGTGACAGTCTTTGTAAAATAAGTGTATTTGTACCTTGACAGTTTCAATATAATTCTACATAAAAGAGAATGGGAAAGCTTTATTTTTCTCCTTCCTGCTGTCTAAAGGCTGTTTGTAACTAGTCACCAAATATAACCCTAAGAGAAGCAATTAGACCCTATGTGGACTCACATAGGTATAGATAAGTAACAGTCATGAAACTGCATAATTTACCTCCAATCAAAGTTTTCTGGCCAGATTCCTGGAAATACATTTAGCACCACAAAAGGATTTTAACACATCTTGAAAACATGTTGTAATTTATTTTGGCTTCCTCAGCTAAGGATATAATTCTAGAGCAGTTCACTAAATGGAGAAACAAGCTAAGCATAACACTAATAACTTGTGATCAGATTTGCAGAATCCAGAGTGGCATGACATAAAAATGCAAATTGGAAAAAGTAAAAATCCACACTGTTTTCTCTAATGGAACTCCGTGCTCACGTCTATAGACAGATACACCCTGGGGAATCTACCATCTTGACTTTGTCGCCCCTGATGCATCAGCACCTGACTATTCTTCAATTCAAACGAGATTCCAGATGAGACAAAGTCTTCCCAAAACAATGAAGAAGAACTGATCCATTGAAGTACAGCTATAATCTCCAAGGCTGCCAAGCCCTCCAAGCATCATTCTGATGTACAACATCCTCAAAATACTGTCAAGGAGCTCTGTGTCCTTTGATGGAGTCACAGTGATTTTGAACATTTTATTTTTGTTTTTTTACTTCCTGAAGTGAGTGGTAATTTTCCATGCATAAGATTCTAACCTGACCAAAATCTTTTGCATGAAAAATTGAAAGGAATATATAACTTTAAATGAGAGACGTACCATTTATTATTGATGACATCTGGAAGACTGACATAGAATCATAGAAGCACCAAGGTTGGAAATAGCCTCTCCAAAGTCAACCAGTTCAACTGTCCACCTCCCAGGGTTTCCCTCTAAACTATGTTCCTTAGTACCACATCTAACATTTTCTTGAACAAAACATCTTGTACATTTATCCACCAGAAACAATTACTCCTCACAATACATAACAGAAAAGTTTGCAATGATTTTAATCTCTTTCAGAGAACAGGAAGCTGAGCATGTCAGTAGGAACCACTGATCTCAGCAATTAGTACATGGATTTACACTTCTAGTGATGCACATCTTAGCTGGTTAATACCAGAATTCCGTTTATGCAAAATTCAGAATGTTCTACAAAGCTACTGACAAAGTCCCCACAATTTCAAGGATCTAGACAGCAAAATCAAATTTTTATAATAGATACAACGTCTCCAATTTTAGAAATACATTAACAAAACAGAAACCTGTATTGTATCTATCTCCTCATTTGTTTTACCCTTACCTTGCTGGAATTTAAATCCAGCCAGAATTAAAAATCAGGATACTGCTTTAAATTTAGAATATATAACTGTATATGGTAATATCTCTTACTGCTGTACTTGATGAAAATTAAAGCTGAGTGCAGTTTTTTTCCACTGAGTTATTCAAATTCAGGTCTGCAGCATTTTTTAATGTCTCTGGAACTTAACTCACTTGAGTGAATACAAACAGTAAGTCATAATCTCTTCAAGATACTTCCATTTTTTTTTTGTACTTCAGCATTTCCATGAAGAAATTTCTCCAATCAGGTTTCCATTTAAGAAAATCTATGTTCTTTGAAATAACCAAACTAAATAAAATAAATTATATTGAAGGTAAATAAAAAATCTCCATGAACTAGCAGCCTGTTTTATTGTTGTTGCTGGTTGTTTTGATTTGTGTGTGTGTGTGTGTGTGTGTGTGTGTGTGTGTGAAATTTTAAGGATAAAGTAATTTTAAGAATGTTGGCATTTGGTCAATAGAAAACTCACTCTCAATATGACTTTTTCTGAAAAAATCAAGAAATATTCCTATAGCTGTGATTAAATCCTGACTTCTTGGGAACCAATAACGCAACATTCACACAAGCTCTCTTAATGATGGTGTTCCTTTCATTCCTGTAGGAGGGAGAAAGATAAATGTTTGTTCAGTGCTACTATCATTGAAAGAGGACTGAAAACCTGGATGATCTCAGCTAGCTGTACTTACAAGGCTTTCTGTGGATTCCTAAGCTAAATGATTGAGAAACAAAGCAAGTGAGCCTATACCTTCAACATTTGCAAGATCCCATTGAAATCCTAGTACTCTTACTACAGAAGAACACAAAATGGCTAAGTATATATTTCTATTTCCCATCAAGACCTCAATATCAGTCAATTTACTTCAATTTTCCCTGTTATCACAAAAACTCTAACTACGGATATCCTTCAATTGTCTTCACATCCCAGGGTTATTTGATCTTGGGAGTTCAGCTTTGAGGAATAATATTCTACATGACATTGTAGCAGATGGGGCATCACTTGCAGATCTGTTATCGTTTCAGGCAAATCTCTACTGCCTTCATTATGACAGAGAATTAAATCTGAAACCTGCCATAAAAGTTTCTGAAGATCTATTCACATGGTATTCTCTTTGAAAAGATACAAAGCAAGATGCAAACTATTCAGTGAACTTGCACCATACACTAGTTAAAAAAAAAAAAAAAAAAAAAAAAGCACAGTCCTGGGGCAATACCCATAAATACTTGCTTAGTCCAGCAAATGAAGAGCAGCAACTTAGCAGGTGAGAGATGCTGCAGTAGGCTACTGCAGTTTGTAATTCTGCCAAACAGTCTAAAGCAGCTTCATTAAACTACACGCACGTGCAATTACAGCCTTACCAGGTAAAATCTAAATTCAGAATCCTAGTTTTAAAAATCAAGTTTGCATATACCAAGAAATCTTGAAACTGTGTATAACTGGAAGAAATTAACAAACCAACCAATACTTGGCACTTTTTATGGAATTGTGAGAATTAGTCGCAATTTTGCATAAAGTAATATTTTGAATGCTTAAAAATAGACAACAAAACCTCTGACAAGCACCTCTAAAAAGGGTAATCATGAATTGAATTGTCCAAAGTGAAATGGTTTCATCATTCCTTTATGTTATGTTTATGCTCTTGGATTTCCCTATACACATACACCTGGAATTCCCCGATTATTGTTTCAAATCCCCTTTTCCCTGACAGAGTATCAAATTACAGAATCACAGAATTGTAGGGGTTGGAAGGGACCTCCAGAGACCATCGAGTCCAACCCCCCTGCCAAAGCAGGTTCCCTACAGCAGGTCACATCCAGGCAGGTCTTGAACATCTCCAGAGAAGGAGACTCCACCACCTCCCTGGGCAGCCTGTTCCAGTGCTCCGTCACCTCACTGTAAAGAAGTTCTTGTGCACATTTGTGCGGAACTTCCTATGCTGCAGTTTCCGGCCATTTCCCCTTGTCCTGTCTCCACTCACCACTGAAAACAGTCCGGCCTCGCCATTCTGCCCCCCACACCTCAGATATGTATAGACGTGGATCAGGTCCCCTCTCAGTCTTCTTTTCTCAAGGCTGAACAGACCCAGTTCACTCAGCCTTTCCTCATAGAAGAGATGCTCCAGGCCCTTCACCATCTTTGTGGCCCTCCGCTGGACTCTTTCCAAGAGGTCCCTGTCTGTTTTGTACTGGGGAGCCCAGAACTGGACACAGTAATCCAGATGAGGCATTACCAGGGCAGAGTAGAGAGGGAGGATCACGCTCTTTTTAATGCACCCCAGGATGCCATTGGCCCTCTTGGCCACAAGGCCACATTGCTGGCTCATGGCCAACCTGTCATCCACCAGGACACCCAGGTCCCTCTCCACAGAGCTCCCCTCCAGCAGGTCATCCCCCAACCTGTACCGGTGCATGCAGTTATTCCTCCCCAGATGCAAGACTCTACACTTGCTTCTGTTAAACCTCATCCGGCTTTTTTTCTGCCCAGCTCTCCAGCCTGCCCAGGTCTTGCTGAATGGCAGCACAGCCTTCAGGCATGTCAGCCAATCCTCCCAACTTCGTATCATCAGCAAACTTGCTGAAGGTGGTCACTATCCCCTCATCAAGGTCATCGATGAAGACGTTGAACAAGACCGGACACAGCACCGACCCCTGAGGAACACCACTAGTTACAGGCCTCCGACCAGACTCTGCACCGCCAACAACGAATTAGGGAGAGAAAATACTTTTTATTAGGTGTTACCAGTGCCAGAATCTATTTTGGTTTGCTCCTAGCAGGCAGCTGGTCACGCCACAATTAGATAATATAGATATAGGCATCTCGATGCTCATTGTGACCACTTGAGCACTTGTTGCTCCAGAGTATATACATCAGAACCTCCTATGTGATCAGAAGCTCTCTCAGAAGCTCTTATATATGTATCCCTTTCATTTTTACCGACATCTTTGTCTAGACTCTTGGGCAGCAAATATCTTCATTGTGTTCAAAACTGAAAATAAACAAACCAAAAACCTCACTCTCCCATCCAATAAAGAGGAATCTGAACAAACACACAAAGATAGCCTCAAAGATCCTGTATTAATTGGATTTTTTTCTTCCCCCCCCACCCCAAACTTTCAGCCATAGAATTCCCCAGAAACACTCATTTTCTCTTCACTTCAACTGTGTTACTTGGTAACGTCGCAAACCATTGCTATATCTGGAGCTGATGAAGATTTCTAGTGTCTTGCTGTCTCTCTCCAATTTGTAGGAGGGAGAGGAGGTTCTTTTAATATCTGTATACCCGGCGTGAGAGTAAGAAACAACGGTTCATATGTTAGTCCAACCAGTTTATTACAAAACCTAATCAGGGAGACGGGGAAGGGAAGGGGTGCGATAGAAAAGATAGGAAAGCAGCAAGAATTGCGTAAAGCGGGGATAGTCACCACCAGGATCCAGCAGCGGTCCTGTTGCACGGTGTTTGACAGTCCGAGGCAGAAGCAGCAGCGTGGCAGCAGCAGCGTGGCCGGCCTTGGGGAGCAGGAGGCGGCCGCGGAGCCAATCCGGGAGGAAGCAGCAGCGCTCAGGCAGCAGCCCAGGAGAGTTTGTCAGCATGCGGGAATTCCATAGTGTGAGGAATCTGATGTCAGACACCTTTTCTACTTCAGCATGCAGGCATTACTTCGTGAGGAATCTGTTGCCAGAAACCTATCCTCATGGTTTTCGACTCCTCTTTTACCCTCCTTGTTCTCCTGCCTACGTGACAAGGATGGGCCCTTGAGCAAGAGTCATTGAGTACCCCCTGAGATAAGTCCACACAAAAGAGCATTTCACAGCTATTTAGCTGCAGCTCATCTTTCTCTCGTTGCCCCTAGCCTTGTCCATCTGCGTCCCCCAGACAAAGGATTTCACAACCCTTGCCCAGGACTTGTCCATCTGTGTCCTCCAGGCAGAGAATTTCTCAACCCCTGCCCAGGACTTGCCTGGACTTGAACAAGTTCATCTGTGTCCCCAGCAAGCTTTGAGACACTGATGTTAACAGAGTAATATCTTACACTTGCTTTTCGTGCAGATAAGCTAGATATTTCAAAATCCATTTAAATCTCAAAATGAAACAGCGTCAAATTTGGAAGCACTTCAGATACACAGCAATCAGAATAATCCTTTTCAATAACCAAGCAGCTTTAGGTCTGCTGGTCTTAAGTCTTACGTAACATTTTGCTACTTGAAAAAGCAGCACTTCTACCTCCAAAGCTTTCAGCAGTATTATACATACCTGAAACTATTAAATCTCTTACTTAATGAAATTTTCTTTCACAAAAAGTTGAGACTTCACAAAGTTCCATCCCAAAGATGCTGCCCAATTCAGTTCAGCCACATCGTATCCCTCTTCTCCCCAGCTAAAAGCAAAAGCATAATTACCACAGCTCTGCCTGCCTCGAGGCAGTTTCCAGGCACCTCAAGTTCCCCAAAGCTTTAAAACACAAGAACATAAAGGAACTGAGCACTGAACCACAAAGCAGTTGAAAATCCCTTGCTCAAAAGCAGCCTAGAAATTAACTACCATCAAATCAGTGGCTTTTGTCACAAAGAAATTCCTCTAGAGCCACAGGAAAAATAGATGTGTTTGATCTGCTTCTGTAGAGCTCCACAGCTTTTATGATGCTTTCTTTATAGCTCACCACAATTTTGTTCGTGTAGCACCTTCTGAGGAGCTGCAACGTGCACCCCTTCCGCAGGCTTTGGTTTGCTTGCCAGTGAGTTCAGAAATGAAGGCAATTTTACCAAGGGAAGGAGAGACCATCTGCAAAATATCTATTTTCATGCCTGCTGATTCTGGAAATCTATCAAAATGGCTTCATACGACAGAGCAGAAACTCAGTTCTTCTTTCATTGTTTACAATTGCAGTTGTCCTTGCAGAGCCCACAGAAGTTCTGCCATCGACGTCAGCTGGGAGGGAATCTAAGGCTGCTTGAGACTCTGTGCAGGATGGTGAGGCTCTCACCTCGGTCAGAGCCTGCTCACAGTGCCAGCATGGAAAGCTTTTCACTTCTGAAATGCTGTCAGCTCCTCTCTGCCTTGACTCCATTTGATATAAAAGCAAGGAAACCAATTCTTAGGCATACATTTCTATTTTTGTAAGAGAACTGAGGTTTATTCCTAAAACTACTGGAAATATGTGCCCATTATGTCAAGTACAGCATGTGAATTTCTGGTGATGCTTAGTGAAGATCTAATGGTTAAAACAGAGGCTGCATTAAGCAGGCTTTATTGCTGTTGTTAAACAAGCATCAGACATATGAAAATTGAAGGATTCTTCAATGCATCACTCACATGCTTACAAAGCACCTGAAAAATGCTAAAATCTATTTTTAATATGCACTATTTTTGCTCTTCAGTGCAATCACTGGTTGAAAATTTTATGAGTAAGTAGCAGAGTTTACAGAATCTGAAAATACACTGACTTGGAAAGGACAAGTAATCAGGTCCAGCTTCCTTGGATATCATCAGCATCTGTGTCTAAATATCTCCATCCCTGGGGCTCCCAAGAGAGCCTCCTCTGACATCAGAATGTTTTGCACTACACTTATTGTGGTGGTATTACCACTTCTAGAAGCTCAGCCAGCTCACAGGAACTGGCTGTGCTCAGGGATGTCACCATCTGCAGGACACAAAGTCCTACGATTGCATAGAGGGAAAGGACATATATATGGTAACAGTTGCTGCAGATTTTCTTCTAACCTTGGAAATCTAAAATGTCTCTTTCATAAGAACCTCCCTAGCTCTGCTTCACCTCATGAATGAAAGGGCAAAGCAGCTAAGAATGCATCTTCTGTATCTCAGTAAGTCCCATTAGTACCCGATTTTGGAAACCATAGTATAGTTCTGAATGACAAGTTTAACTTCAGTACATTGCTTATCAAAGCACTTAATCAAACTTGTACTAGTAAAAATTACTTCAACAATACTCCAGTTAATGCCACCATTGAGATTGGCAGAGAGTTTTCACTGTTCCATTTCCTCGGTCAAGAAATCCTTAGAGTTGAAAAGGACCTTTAAAGATAATCAGACCCAACTCCTCTGCAATAAAGAGACACACATACAGCTAAATCAGGTTGCACATGGCTTGATCTAGCCTCATCTCAGAAGCATCCAGGGACTAGGCATTAACCGCATCTCAAGGCAACATGTAACCTTCATACCATAGGAACTACCTCTTCCCAACAACAATATGAACTAATGCGTAAGGAAAGGCAACGGTGGGTAACCAGTTCTGAATTACTCAGGAAGGATGATAGTCACAATCCTGTTTAAAAATAAAAAAATTTTAAAAATTGCTTACCCATCCCAAAAATCAATCATCTAATACTCCAAAAGAAAGGATCTCTAGACAAAGACCCTTCTCTGTGGCAGGTGGCTCTTAAATCAGGCTTAGGGAGAGGTATTCCTTCCACCTGTGCTCCCAGGGCTGGCTGTCCCTTCACCAGGTGCTCAATCATTGTTTCAGGCCATGATTTAGCAATTCCCACGCACAACACAAATGCTTTTCCTTTTGAAAAGACAGGATTGAGACTTGTTCTGACATGCAGCATCTCAAGTGGCTAGTATTGTAGGTAGCTTCAGAAGATTTGTGTACATAGCAATCCCATCCCTAATGATAGCTGATGGCCAAGTCCTCATAATTTAACAGCGTGTGCATCACAGTTGCCAAGCAACCTCCCTCTTAGGCAGCCCAAAAGATATTTGAACCAATCAACTTCAGCTGAAACAAATCAAGTAGTAAACTGCTGGGACATTGTTATTGATCCCTAATTAAAATGGACTACATGGAAAATAGTGCTGGATAGGGCTTTTAGGTTGAGAAACAGAAACTAAAGCCCAGACCTTCTGAGGTATTTAGGATGCTCTTCTTTCAGGTGAGGTTTCTTCCCACGTGGCATCTTGCGGAAATACTCTTACTCATCTTACACAATAAATCAGTATTATACCATTATTACATGACCCAGAAACTGGATGCAAGTTCTTGAGATTTTCCATCTGAACTGGTATTTATTCTAATTTCAACAATCTAGCCTCCTGCACAGAGTGGTGTCTATGCTTTTAGCTGCACATACTCAGACTCCAGCTGTTTGGCTTTTGTTTCGTTTTATACAGCATGTTATTTAAAGACAACGTTTTTCACTTCTATTATCTTAAGGTAAAAAAAATAATAAACAAACATCTTTAATATTTACATTCTTTTCTGTAAAAGCAATTTATTTTTCCTATGCAGTTCTCTACTTTTGTTGATAAAGCACTGCTTCACTGAACATAGATTTTTGCACCTGCCAATCTGAGTCTAGATATTGATAACTATCACACTCCCCTACAATTTGCCTGAACAATAAGCAGCAATTTTCTAGTATTTGCACTAAAATGTCATTGAATGGATGCAAGAATGCATTTACACACACAACAGAATAAGACAGTTACAAAAAACAAAACGCCAACCACCACCACCAATCTTGTTGGCTCCCCCCACCAGCACTGTATCACATAAAGCAATGTCTTATATCATCTTTTAACATCTTCCAATACACTGTATAATTTCTTCCACCTCTAAATGGATCACCATACCGAAGACTGTTTCCAGTCAGAACAAGTTCTGCTTGTTCTTCCAATATCATTCACCAGTGAAAAACTGTGTCACCATTTGACTCATCTGCAATGGCTTTGCCCCCAACATGTCCTTTTGGCACACAGATGTTCACTGCCAGAGGTGCATGAACCCTCTTATCTGGTTTTCACAGCAAAATCCCATTGCATCTTCTCCAAGCAGTGTTTGCACAAGGAAAACAACGAACCTTTGCTGAGATGTTTTGTTGTACTCGTGGTCCTTCATACCCATTGAGTGCTGTACTTCAGCTCTGCTGGAAGGACCTTTGCAAAATCTTGATATTTTGTCATCTTGAACCACAAAACAGAGCTTGTTTGTCAGTGCTCAGTCGAGTTAGAGAGCTCTCACAGTTTCTTGTAGCATCAGAATAGTTCTCAGAATAGTTCTACTTTATTGTGTTCAACATACATCTTATATACCATTCACTTACAAGCCAGGAGTTCCTGTCCCTCTAATCAGTTAATTGGCCTAGCTTCTCCCAAAACACAGTTATAAAGGATGAAAGGTTTCTTAAGTGTGATAAGGATAACAATGCATACAGAAAGACCCTCTGTTTACCCTTATATACAGACAGATACCATTTGCTCTCTGTCTTACACTCCAGACTCCCAAGGTTTCACAGTGATAGGGTCTATCAAGGAGTCTGATAAACTCCATGCTGACTTGCTCACAGTTATATCTTCCCCCCACACTTGTTGACCTTGATGCATCTTCCAAATGAGACAGTGTGGGCTGCTGCAACAGCTTCTATAATAAATTCTTCACTCTTAAAGGAATTGTTTGCACAAAAAACACAGGCAGATGGACTTACAAGGAGAGCATGAGATGAGGAGGGATTGCACAATCCATGGCAGCAAGTTGGACCTTTAGAAGCAGCCTGGAAGTGTGAGATCCGTAACTAAACCTGCCTGGCCAGATAAGAACAGGCTATCAACATCCATCCTATTCCACAATGTCTTCTGCACAACAAAGGTCAGCTCCTGTTTCCAGATTTCACTGCTTTTGCTACCCAAAATGGAAAAGATGACACTCTGAGGCTGCTCACTGCCATTGTTTCACTGAAGAAAGAAAACATTGTGGACGTGACAAGAAGGCTACATGCATTATCTGGGTGCTTTGGGAATTGGGCAAACCCAATTCTGTAATGGCAGCTAGAGATGGATAGCATATCCCACGGGTCTTTACATAACCTCACTGCTCACCTGCATGAATATAGAAAAGCTGAGTAGTGGCTCTGTCTCACATCCTTGCTAACAGAACAACAGAAATGCACGCTGTTATTTTGACTTAGCGAATAACATGGCAATTCACACAGGAAACACAGTGCTGAAGTTCATGAACCATGGAATCACCAAGGTTGGAACAGACCTTCAAGATCATCCAGTCCAACCATCCACCTACCACTAGTATTTCCTCACTAAATCATGTCCCTTAGTATCACATCTTAATGTTTCTTGAACACCCTGGGACAGTGACTCCACCACCTCCTTGGGCAGCCTGTTTCAGAGCTGACCACTCTTTCTGAGAGTTAATTTTTCATAATATCCAACCTGAACCTCCCCTGGTGCAACACGATGACCTCATGTCCTGTCACTGTTACTGACAAGAAGAAACCAATACCCATCTAATCCCAGCCTCCTGTCTGTATAGAGCAATGAAGTCTACCCTGAGCTTTCTCTTCTCCATACTGAACCATCCCAGTTCCCTGAGCCGTAAGATTTGTGCTCCAGACACCTCAATAGCTCCACTGCTTTTCTCTAGATATGATTCAGGGTCTCAATGTGTTGCTTGTAGTGAGGGGCCCAACACTGGACACAGCGGCTAAGGTGAGGCTTCAATGGAGCTGAGTGCAGAGGGACAATCACCTTCTGCTCCTGCCGGCTGCACTATTGCTGATACAAGTCAAGAGTTAAATACAAGTTAATTACAATAAACAATAAATAAATAGAATGAACAACCTTAAAAGCAATGAACTCCATTTTTACACATGACATAAAAACATTTGCTGAAACTGCTCAAGTTGCATTAAAGATTCCCAGCAGTAAGTTAATTCCAATTTTAGAGACATTTAGAGATAATTATAAAAGAGAAAGGCTGTATATTATGGGTGCATTGCACTTTTATGTTTTTTTCATTTCTGGACTGTTTTTTACTTAACAATCCGCAAATGCTGTCATCTATATGCAACCCCCTGCATTTCAGCTTTGCTATATATGTTGAGCTGCTCAACTCTAACTTTTTTCTTAGGAGCAGACAACAAGCCTCTATGTCGAAACCTGTTTAAATATTTACTATGGATCAAACCACCATCAAGCAGGGATCTGAAGCCTTATGCAGCTGAGTGATGATTAATTCAACTCCATGCATTGCAAATTAGGGACTCATTTTACTTAAGAAGGATTCTCAGAAGTTAAGTAGATGGATACCTCCTCAGAGGAGATTTTACACTTCTTTAACTATTTAATTAAATAAGCAAATGGCTTCATTTAATATTTTAAGAATTTATCCACTCCTTATTTTTACTTACCACAAATAAAACTGTCAGATTGCAGTCTTCAGAACATCAGCCAATGATACTTCTCCTGCGTTGCATTAATATCACTGGGGGGATTCATTTGGCTTTTGTGGCATGAAGTGCATTAAATCAGTTCTACCCTGAAAGAACATTGCAAGAAGAAAGCAAAGAGATGCTGTTCTGAAGTGAGCCAGGCTCATGAGAGGGCTGGGCACAGGAACTGCGATTTGGGTGGATATAAAAAACAAGCTTTATTGTTTAGAAGCAAGGGAGGCCTTGCTACCCTTTCATTCAAAGCAGCTTGCAAAACTCCATTAGAAAAAGAGAGAAGAATAAAGGAACTGTAAGCAAAATAATGCCACTGATCAATGGAAAAAGTAGATTTCATTCAGTAAAATATTTTTGTGAAAAAAAAAACCCATAAAATTAGCTTGCAGTTGTTTTATCAGAAAATCTATGAATGGAAAAAATTATCTTCATACTCATTTTGCTCATTAGTGTTACTTAATGCTATCTTTCATCATCATCATCATCAAGTGTTCTGCCTGCACTGGTCTTCTCAGTTCTGTTTTCAACCAAAAGAAAAGCTTCCATTTCTCACATGGATAGTAGCCTCTCAAATAACACCTCCTGATGCCAAGGCCACAGGTCATCATACTCTTAAAAATGATCAAAATCATTTTTAATGATTGTAATATGCAGATACACCTATAGCACAGTGCTAAGAAGAGCTTAATATCTGCTCTACCTGAATGCATACTGATGATGCGACTCCCACTGGGTACTTTTCCCAGCAAACTCATTGACTTTTAAATCATTAGCCATTGGATTGTTCCATGGCTGCTGCTCTTCTTCATGCGAATGTAGTGCTCTTATTCCAGGATAAGCATGAGATATGGACTGCCTAAACATTGCAGACACTTCTGATTATATTCTGGAACAGGAGGAAGTCCCTCTTTTTCTTTGTCCATGTATATGACTACATCTGTAAAACATAAGGTAGAATGAAAAACACAGAATAAAGAACCCAGAAATGCCTAGTTCGCTTGTTTTCCACCCCCCCATAAAACAAAACCAGACTTTTCAGAGGCTCTGACCAGCCTGCATATTGGCTATGTCCAGCCAGCACTATTGCTGCTTGTGGCCACTAAGCAGTCCCACCACACTACTTGGCGGTTTGAATAGTGACATTTTTTCTTGGGTCTTTCACATCGTATTTGTCTTGCTATCAACCTGGCCACTCTCTTAGCTATTGCCAGTGTTTCTCTGCACAAACAAGCCTGGCTCACTTCTGTCTTTTTGTCATGTATGGATTTAATGTCTGTGGAAATTTACTCCCCTAAGATTTTTTTCCATGTATGAGATGACAGTTCTCAGTGGGATCTAACATGTACCTGGTCGCTCACAAAATTAAAGTAGTTACTGAAGTCAATACACACACAACCACTGCAACAGGAATCCAATTGTCCTTGTATTGAAAATGTGGATTTTACATGAGCAAGACAAAGTTTAAAGTTTAAAGTAAAAAAGCTTAGCTGTTCTGGAAATACCTGTTTCAGAGAAGCAGCAAGATTTTTATTTATATTATGACTACTGTCCTAATATACTGACACTGTGAGTAGGACATGATGAATGCTCAGTTTTTGAAATTATATCTGGCCAAGTAATATGATGGAATGAGAGAGAAAAAGAAGCACCATCAAAACTCAAAAAGATTAAGTGCTTGGACTGTAAAACAAACATTGAGTAAGAGAAAAGAAGACTGAGTGTGGGTATTTGAACTTCAAACTGTCACTAACAGCACGGATTTCCTCCATACTGTTATGGTGTTATTTTCAGAAAACACAGGACATCTTTTCTCAGAAGTCAATTTTATGATCTGAAAGCTAAGGAGAAAAGTCTATTGATTTTTCATTTCGGACAGAAACTCAGAAACAAATCAAGGTGAAGTGACAAAGCTAATAAGAGGGCAAACCATCAGTGCAAAGTATAGCAATTTTCTCCAGCCCCTGAAGGAGCACACTGCAACAAGGCTGTGTTTCTCAGTCAGCACTGTTGGAGGATTTTGCCATGCAAACTACTTGGCTAACTGCAGGGGAATGAAGTCCTACCTTGTAGTCATATACCATGAGCAGAGAAATGAGTTGAACTTGTACAGGTTTTGCCAAATCTAGTGATAACATATGATCCTAAATCTGATAAATCTAATGGTAACATTCGATCTGCTTCCACTATCTCTATTCCCTGAAGCATCATGTCAGAAAATCCCTTCCAGGTCTCTGTACATCCATCTGCAGAACAGGTAAAAGGTTATGGCTGAGTTTCTGATGCCTGCAAATATTTCAAATTTCACCAGTTCCAAAATATTGGGAAATGTGTCTCAAGGCCATACATATTTACCTTATGAAACCATAAATTCTGCATAGTTTTCTAGCAGTTCTAGCTCTTGATCCCTTAAAGTCGCCTTGGGTCAGTATGTGGCTGTGGTTCATGGAGGAGATCTCTTGTCTGAGGAATGAGAAAGTAAGGAGAGTGTTCAACACAGGTCAAGAAGTTAGTATGAAAAGAATTCAGATCTCATCTCCCAGGTCAATATTTTTAACAGTAAGACATGTTTCTTCACTCTGATCAGAGATTTTTGGAAAAAGTTAGTGCTTCAAAACAATGGCAAGGTGTGGTCATTTGTTGAAAAATAACTATAAAATAGAAGCAAAGTATGAACCCAATATACTGTGTTATAGAAACTTTCCCACCTCTGCATTCAGGGAAGCCAACCACTGCAGCAGAGCTTGTCATCTTTGGTATGCAAAATTATCCAAGCCAAGAATTAGCCAAGCTATTTCACAAGTAATCTGAAAAAAAAAGAAAAAAGAAGAATAAAAAGATCAAATTGTGAACAGAATGAAGATATACAGATGATAGACTGATAGGTAGAGTAGATAGGTATGTAGATAGATAATGCACATATATACATGCACAAATACACAACTGAATCTTGAACTTGTTATCCACAAGTTATCACTCTACTCTTGTTGCAATTGCTATATATACAGAAAATAGCCAATGAGTTCTTCCTGCTGTCTGGTCTGTTTGGCAGAATAGATAAAAAAGAAGCAGCTAGATTCTTTTCTTTCCAACATCTACCAAGGCTTTTCTTACAGACCTTATTCTCACTATTGATCCTTAATGCCAAGTGTCTGGGGGTTGATTCCCAAAGGTGAACTTCACAGTTAAAAGTCAATGTCCTTTTTTTTTTTTTTTTTTTTTTTTTAGTAGTATTTAAATAGATTTTTTTCTGGGAATCAGCAAATGAGAATAAGTGTGAAACAGTATGTAATGGAAATTATTTGCAATTCCCTCCAAACAAATATGCAATGTCGTTTTTTTTCAAAAACTGTAATGAGAAATATTATCTATTGGGTTAATATAGAAAGAAATATTATAAGAGCTGTTCTCAACATCCTGAACTGCTCATTCGCAATAAAAATCCAGGCTACTTTCAATAGAAGCTTGAGAAAATAAATTGGAAATAGAAGAGTGGCTACGGAAGCTCTTATGAGGAAGGAGGAGGAATAAAATAGGAAACCTTTTAAACTGGTTGAATTTCAGACCCATCAAACTCATTATCAAATGTTTGCCTACAAATCAGCAGATTATTGAACTGTCAGTCACATTAGTCTTTAACGTTCCCGTGTGTGCAATGATGTTTTAAACATCTCAGAGACCTGCAAGTGATGGCAGCTATACCTCATTCCCAGCATAAAGAACCAATAAACACAACTGCAGTACACAAATGGGCTTTTCACATCCGAGTGCAGACATGCGAGGTGGGTATGGAGTTCATTTTCTTCTGATGGATGAACTGAAGAATATGAATATGAAAGAAGATGAAAGAGAAAGTGAAAGTCTACACTGAGTTTATGTCTTACATGTCTGAGAGAAACAACATAAATATGTCTCTATAAAGATAGAAATTTTAACACCTTTATCAGATTACTTTTGAAGAGTGTCTCCCAGATACTTGTTATCAAGATACTAATGACAAATTTAAGAAAGCTGATATAGGTGTTCTGTAACATCTTTCTTGTCTTGTTCTCTCCAAATTATCCATCAAAAATATTCACTTCAAGGCTGCATAGATGAATTATTCTGCACACAGTTTACAGAAAGCATTTAAGTATGAAATTCTTCCCTGCCATGAATTTGAGGTTTAAACTCTGTTCTCCTTCCTTTCCCACGTGTTTGGTGCAGTATGGTGCAGTATGGTGCAGTGATTTTGGTGTTTTTGTTTGTTTGTTTTACTCATTTAAAGCAGTATGACTTCATTTGTCACCAACAAATCATTTCCTGTAGAAGAAGAACAGACTGGTGGTAATAGAAACAGAAAATACGGCACATTACTCATCTTCCTCAGTAAGAATAGCTTCAATTTTTTTTTACCACTTCTGCACTACAGAAATTTGTACATTGAATAGCCTGCATCTTTATCTAATCCACAGAAATCTACATCATGAGGCAGTTTGGTATTGCTGCCTCATTCCCAACAGTAATCTTTCTATCTTGGTGTTGTTTTTGTGCATGTGCAAACATGCCATTTTTATACACCTGTTGCTGACTTTCACCTCTTTTCCTGAACTCAGATTTTGGCTTGAAAAATTTTGCAGGTGCTAAGAGGACAAGTTCATATTCTTTCTCATAGGGTCATTCAAAAACTATTACATTCCAAACAAAGTTATTTGTAAACACAACAGGGACACATGGTGTGAGATTACAGCTTTTCAATATTAATTATTCTAACTCTCTTGTCTTCCACTAGAAGTTATTTCATCTCCCTTGTAAGTTATGCTTAAAATAAGAATGCTAGGCAATGAAATATAATCTCCAGGCTGGAATATCAACAATCTGAAGTGCTGCAATGTTTGGTAGCCACATCTTCATTCCTTTCTCAAATGTAGCTTTCTGGTACTTGCTGAGTACTGACATTTAAATCAGAAGTAAAAAGCTTCCCCTCTGGTGGTCAGCCCTTAAACGGGTCTAGGAGAGGTGGAGCCAGGCTGCACCCCTTCCGGCAGCACAGGTGAATTGCCTTCCCCTGTGCTCCTGTGGCTGACTCATTGCTCACCTCAGGTGATCAATCAGAGGTTCAGGCTGTGATTCAGCAGCCCCATCCAGGCTTTGATTAAATGGGTGTTGCGGGAGTTGTCCTTACCCATGGCATGGGGGTTAAAACTAGATTAAGGTTCCTTCCAACCCAAACCATTCTATGATTAATTATGATGATTAATTATGATTAATTTGATGGCCATTCTGACAATTCTGAACAGACCTCGATACATAAATCTTCAATAATTTGCTTTAGCATGACTTACAAAGAAAAGGCACACAGGTCACAAGTGTGATTAAAATTAATGTGCAGTTTCTGAATATCCATAAATATTATGTTATCCACAATATTTTGCCAGAAGCAGTGTTGACCTTGACATACGTCTATTTATCAGAATGTTCTAATTAACAAAAACTTTGCAGTTTCTATTTTCCAAGAACATCTAAACAGAATAATATTGTCCTACTTAATACTTAAATGTCAGCAAAACATATGAAAATATTTCTTCAATTAGACAGAAATTTAATCTTTAAATTATCTACTTGGTGAATTCAGTAATGCCCAGATGCTCAAGATTTCTCACAAGAAAGCATCTCTTTCCTTTTTCCCTAAAATATTATTTGAGAGGAAACAATTATTTATTTCATGAGGGTTTCATTACTAAAACATTTCCTTAGGTTAAATGCTTTGGTTTATTCACATCTTTAACAGTGAAATTCACAAGAAATAAAATGGATGAAAATTTTGCTTCATAAGCCAAGGTGGCTTAGCTATACTGCACATAAGGACTAGTTTAGCTACCTTCATCTGCTACGGTCTCTTTTACTCCTCTCAGTCTACATTTGTTTTGCAAGTTTCAGAAGTTGAACCTCTTGGATTATCATGTAAAGAATTTTAATAAAATATGGGAAACGATATTGTTTGTTCAGGTATTTCTGTTATAAACTATGCTGGTTTTTTAAAATAGGATTCCAGAATGAGGAGTGCACTGAAAGTACATGCTGGTTTTCTTCTGATTGTAGCAGCATATTTAATTGAATTTCAATCATTTCAAAATAGATCAAATTGACCTTTTCTGCAACAGATTGTGCTGAACACAAAGACATGAATAAAGATGAGATTACTATGAGGATCTCTCCATCAAGTGCTCTGCAATAACATTTTAAGGAATATAATACTAATGCCAGTTTAATAAAAACTTGAGTCATAGAATCATAGAATGGCTTGGGTTGAAAGGGACGTTAAATATCATCCACTTGCAATCCTCCTGCGGTGGGCTGGTTGCCAGCCACCAGATCAGGCTACCCAGAGCCCTATCTACCCTGGTCATCTGCTCCTCCAGGGATAGGATACCCACAGCTTCTCTGGGCATCCTGTGCCAGCGTCTCACCAACCTATTGCTATCATAACCCTATATGATTCTCTCAAACATGATACATGTGATAAATGCTTTATCTGGAAAAAATGCCAATACAAATGCTGTTTCTGTTTATCTTGTAATGGTCCTATCTCAAAATGCCTCACCTTTCATTTAAAACAGAAGATGATTGGATGCCTACAGACAAAAAAGGTCAATCTAATAGCAGACTCCCCATTTTTAAAGAAAACGTAATATTTAAATTATATTATTATATATAATAAAATTGATCCTTGGTCAATGCCATCATTCAACTTCTGGGGAACACACAGCACAGTCCAACACCTCTCAGCAGTGAATTCTCAATCCTTCTGGCTTTTGATTTATCCAGACTTTGAGCATCTGACTCTTTCACCTAAACAAAACAAAAACAAAAACAAACAAACAAAAAAAAGAGAGTAATTATTTCTAAATAATTCCGTAACACACAAGAACGACAGAAGTGGATTTCCTATACGCTTCTTGTATATAATCTTCTGTTAATTTCCCCAGGCTATTAGGCAGATATGTCAGAAGAAGCATTTCAACTGAAAGCTTGAAAGGCACCAGATCAATTTGCCTTTTTCCATTCAGCTATAAACCTCTGCAGTTAAAAAGCAAGAAAAGAATGTCACCTGGCGATAATAAAAATATCAAAAAAGCCAAGTGGAAGGGCAATTTTCATCACTATTTCATTCTTTAACTTCAACTTAAATATTTATTTGTTGGGATTTTAGAAGGACCTAAGCATCGGGTTTCAAATGTAAAGCACTTCCCTCTAATGCTCAGCTGGTTGCTCTGAGTACTCTGAGTTAGTTGCCATTTGGATACACTGGCTTTAGAGTGGGGCCAAAACATCCTAATAATCTGCAGCCATCATCAAGAATATGCAGATTAAAACAAACATTTCCATATCCAAACTAAACTGAAGGTGTTCAAATTTATTTTTCACTACAGATATCTCAAACTCTTTTTTTTTTTTTTTTTTTTTCACCCAGAGCAAAGAAGATTGTGTAAATGGAATGATAAAAACAAATTTCACCTGTGCTTTATAATAAGAGATGTCTTCAGACAGGAACACCCCGTCCCTCCTACCTATGCAGAAAGTGATGCATTTAGTACTAACATGCTTTTGATTGGGCTTTGTGTTTAAACAAAGCTGTTATTTTTTCTTATAAAATACTGTAAGTTTGGTTGATTAAATTATTTTGCTGAGTCAGTAAAACAAATGGGAGAACATTCCGGATAGGAACCTTATTTGAATGAATTACTATTCATACAATTAAAGCTACGAACAAGGTAAATAAAGAGCAGAACACTAATATTCTTCAATCAGCAGGAATTTCACTGTTCTCAACCAGAAAAAAATAAGCTTTGATGAAAATCAGCTTCCAATTGTGGCTTTAATCAGTAAAATGTACGTATTCATCTTTAATTACAGAGTTTTCCTAATCCATAATTAGTGTTTATTGTGTAAATAGATGTCTTAATATGTACATAAATCTTGAACAATAATAATTTTCACCCTGTGAAAAATGCTGACAAACTTAATGTTACGTTTATTAATTTACTCACACACACACAAAGATTTAAAGATTTAACCTGAAATGGAAACTGTAAAAGTATAATTGAGCCAAGGCTATTCTAAGGAGGATCCCTCACAAATTTATTCATGAAACAATCCTTCCATTTTCTTTGTGAATCCTATGAAAAGATGAAAATTAAGCAGTTATTTCCCAAGAAACTTCATATTGCACAGTATTTTCAGCTTTGGTAGAGTAGTGGGGTATACAGTTTAGTGCTAACTGGCATCAGGAACCAAGTATGTATGTCACAGGAAAGCTTAAGAATTTTAATAGCCAAGTGCATATAAGATGCTAGGACAAAGGAAATGGAAGCAAATGGAATATTCGGGTGAGTTACAGCAATCATTTTCCCATGATATATCATTACTGAAACATTGCTGTATCTAATAACAGTGTCAAGATTTCTAAAAAATGTCTTGAATATACAGGAATTGGGCAATATCTTGCAAGTGCTCAACAGATGTCAGAAACAATTTACTTCTCAGCTCTGCTGTTATCAGCCATTCTCTTCCACAGACAACACAGTGCTCCAATGTTTTTAGGAGTTTCAGCTCACCAGGATTACTAGCGAAACCAGGCTATAAGTGTTCAAGTCATTTGGAGACAAAGGGCAGAGATAAGTGAGAGTAGACCAAGGTTATTAGGTTCCCAAATGGGTCTGAGTTTGAAAGCAAACTGGAAATGAGGGACATTTGCAAATATTTCCTCCAGGCACATCATGTTTTCAGGTTCATCCTGTGTTACAGCACATCTTTTCTTTTGGAGGAATAAATGAAGTTCACACGCACTTGCAGGCTATTCTTTACCCCTGAACTACAAATTGAGACTGACTGGAAAATGTCAAATCTTTGTCTCATCAAGAGGTTGCAGGAAGTACCTTTATTCTGGGTATCATTTGACTGGAAGGGGTTGTGCTGCTTACAAAGGCAAGAAAAATATCAAAGACCAGCAGAAGCCAGGAGCTAACAAATGTTCAATGCAAAAGTCACAAAAAGAGGAAGAAAAAAAAAGATAAGAGAATAGAAGTGGATAAGAATAAAATAAAATAAAATAACAATAACAACGGCATGGCCCTAATAAGACAACACAATTAAGAAATAATAAACAGGTAAAACAAAAAAGTGCAGCTCTAGATTCTGTTTCTTCAGCCTTGCAAGTATCAAAGAGAGCAGCTCATTGGGAGGGATGTGAATATTTACAGGATGAGATACAAGAGATGAGATGGCACATGTGTGACAAGCCAACAAGCCGTGGATGAGGCTCATATCACTGCACAGCCAGAGGGAGAGTACGACAAATAGAGGCAAGCTCAGTATTTTGTAGAAAGGACTGCAGTGGTAGAGATTATGCTTCTCCATGAGATGGAGAGGAGGGAGCTGGCACAGGGATCACAGGGAGGTGGAAAATCCCAAATGCATCATCCTACATCACTGTAGTACATCACTGAGTGTAGGAGGTAGTGGGTTGCTGCAGGCATCAGCCAGTGGACAACCAGGAGGCTGAAAAAGACCACAGCAAACCACAGCAAAAATGCATTAGCCCATCAAATAAATCAGATTTTGTATAACCAGTGAGACAGTCTCACTTGTTTCTAATTCATAGTTAAAATTTGGATACTGAATTGCAGACCTACTCTCAGATCCTCCTCTGATCTGAGCTAAGTCCTACAGATCAAACTGATACAAAAAAACATACAGAAAATTCGTGGCTGGAAAAACAATATCAACTAAAAACAGATGTACCTATGGCAAATAAGTTTTTTCTTTTTCCTTTCTTTTATTTTAAATGGAGAATATTACCCATCAGCACTGCCCTAAAATGGAGAGTGAATAATGAGGGATTCTGAGAAGTCAGTTCATGTGGAAAATTATTAGCAGTGTCAGGAATTTCACACAGGAAACTCCGAACAATTCACATTTCAGGTTGGAAGGGACCTCAAAGCCTCCCCATCCCCTGCCATGGGCTGGTAGCTCCCCATGGGATTGGGTTGCCCAGGTTCTCATCCAGCCTGGCCTTGGTATCTTCAGGAATGGGCCATTCACAGCTCTGGGCAGCCCATGCCACTACAAAGATCAATAATCCTTCTGGTTTTGGATCATGTATAGAAATCAGCAGAGAAGAAGACTATTTAAGTCTTGAAAATAATCATTATCTATAAAACAGGACACGATAGTTTCTGCATCACTCTGGAAGGCAGGAAATCTATCTTTTCTAATCCTGATAAGAAATTCAATCTTCTGCCACACAAAACCCAATTGCTGTAGCTGTTTTTGCCTGTATGAAAAGATTGAAGACTCAATTAGTTCTATATATAAGGATCAGCTTGATTACGCGTTGTTTTTATTGACTAACTGTGGCAGCTAAATGCTAGATATAAGCAGCAACAGAAATTATTTCCTGTTTTATATTAGCTTTGTGTAATAAGCTTACCATGCAGAAATTTCTGTAGGCAGGAGGAGGTAAAAGATTCTTAACAAGATTTTTTTTTATTTAGTTGTTGTTTTGTGTTTTTTGTTCTCTTGCCTTAAGTTAATTAAGCTCTTAAAGGAAAAGCAAGAGGAAAGATGGCGAAAAAGAAGAAAAAAAGAAAAAGGAGAAAAAACCAGGTGCTTTCTCACCTTATGCCATAGGTGTTTTCACAAACATCTGTAGAGTGGAAGGCAGTATAGCACTGATTAGGATTGCTTTGTTCTCTCACTCATTATACCCTTCTTTTAGTTTTCATTGAGCCAAAACTGCCTGGCAAAGCAACAAAAAACAACAGTAAAATCCAGTCTCTCCCTACAAGCCACATTCCACCCAATAGAGTCCCCAGCATACAATGCCCCATGCTACTTGTATGTGTTTTTCTGCATTTCTTTGGCTTGGTTCTTCTTTCAACCTACCTTATTCAAAGGGACTTTTATACATTTTCTCTCTTCTCTCTGACAACCAAAATACCATCACAACCCAAATTTTCTGCTACATGCACTCACGGCCAGTAGAGATAATATATTTTAGATAAATGGTACATTGCAAAACAAAAGCCTTCAAAGGCAAAGCTAATTTTAACCTCCTCCCCAAGTCACAGAATTATATGATCATTTCAGTTGGAAGGGACCCTTAGAGGTCATCTGGTCCAACCTCCCCTGCAATGAACAAGGACACTTACAGCCTCTGCTCAGAGTCCTGTCCAATCTGACCTTGAATGTCTCCAAGGATGGGGCATCCACCATCTTTCTGGGCAGCTTCTTCCAGTGTCTCATTGCCCTTATTGTAAAAAACTAAAAAGCTTATTCCTTATATCCAATCTAAGTCTTCTCTTTTGGTCATTATACTATATTGTCAAAATAATAACTATAATGTACAAAATATGCCAGAACATTCTTCTTAAACTTAGTTGGGCTGAGTTACTCCTCTATGTACTTCTTTAAACAAGGATAATTGAGTCAGTAATGTACCTTCACTTGCCAGTTAATCTGGAGCTAGCTTTGTTGCAAACCATTACAAACAATTGAGACCAGATCCATGATAGCCCAGGCTCTTATGTACATATTCAATCAAATTAGTTGATTCTCAGACTATCTTAAAAATTCTAACACACACAGAAACTTGACTAAATGGGAAGAGCTGCAGGATGAGATAGTATCTTTTGTTATAATGACTGACAGATGTAGAAAGAGAGGCTGAGCTTCTACCTGCTCATTTCACCAAATGTCATCCATGCAAAATTGTGACAATTTTTTTCCAGCCCTATCTGATATCATTTCTAGAGGCCTTGGCTCATTTATATACGCAGTTTGTCAGAGAGAATGGCAATACTGCTACACTACAAAAGTTAAGGAAAACACAAGAACTTCAGGAGTGCCAAGGGAAACATGTTCTTCTACAGCTCAGTGTCCCTTATTCCAACACTATCAAGAAGCACAATGTTTGCCAGTCTCAGGTTTCTGGCAGTTTTGCAACCCCCCAAAATGCACTTATGCACCCACGCTTTTTATTAGACTCTCTGAGCTTTCTTTGGTTAGCTTCCCACAGCTCAGAAAATAATAGTAAAAAAAAAAAAAAGAAAAAGTGTGCATTCATTGATTTAGACAAACCATACCCACATTTCTGAAGTATACATCACAAGAGCATTTTCAAACTCTGATACCTTCTTTACAAAAACAGCTGACTTTGACATTACTAGTGTCACAACTCCAATTGAGCCTTTTGAAGAATCTCAGTTCAAGAAAGGACACAAAAATGCATATGGGGAAAGAAGTGGATGTTTCAGGTGAAACAAGGTATTATTTCTTAGTGTATTCAGGCAGAAATTAATGGTAAAGATTTAATACTAAACAGAAAGTCACAGTGGCTGAGAATTTATCCTTCTCCCTTTTTCAGATGGGACCAGTTGTCTGTCCATCCCTCACTAATACACAAGCAAGATTTCCAACCCAATCTCTCGAGCAGCTCTTAGAGATAGCCATTAGTTACAGATAATTGCCATAAGTGCCCCACAAATTAGGATGTTCAGAAACGCACTGAAGACCTATGCATATTGCACACACTCCCACTCATACAATATGTGTCTGTGCATCATTACTCCAGGGAAATGCAAGCTTTTTCTGAATCATCATTTGTATTTCAGGTTTTTCCAGTCCTAAGTTCTCTTAAAACAGGAGAGTTGCATAACTACACAGTACATCCACAGCCTTCTTGCTTCCTCTCTAATTTCTCTTTTTCCCCCTGTGCAGCCAGGTGATCGACCAGACCTATCTCCTGTAGGGCAGCAGTGCAGAAGAGGTGGACAGGGCGCTGTAATAGCAATATTGTACATTCACTTTGCATCTAAAAATATTTGAGTGTCAGGGAACAGGAGTTTGGCTGCAGTTGCTCTTTCATGCTCTGAATAATGCACACGTATAAACTTTCTTTATTGTTCTTTCCAAAACCAAGGTTCTTACAAATTGCATGTTTATCTGAAGAATAAGATCAGACCAGAACCTATTAAGCTTGCTGCAGTAGATATGGAGGTTGGTGGCCCTGCACATGGCAGGGGGTTGGATCTTGATGATCCTTGAGGTCCCTTCCAACCCAAGCCATTCTTTGATTCTATGATTTTATTCTATGATAGCTGGAGAAAGCAATTCTACATAAAATAGCCACAGTGTTGTGCAAATCAGTCACAAAACCTTTGTAAAGTGTGAATAATTAAAAAAGCAAAGGAAAAAAACAACAAACAAACAAACAAAAAAGAACAGACTTTATGTTGCAATCATAAACAAAAAAGAATTCAATTTCACCAATTCCCATGTTGCCATGATGTTACGAACAGATAAGGAGGACACACAGATTCATATGAACAGAAATTTTCCTGATAACCAGTGCACAATAAATCCCTGAAAATGTTTTGTTTAAAGGAAGTTTTCATGCTAGGAAAAACTGTCTGCGTCTCCCCTGCATGCCTAGGCAAACTGGTAATTGAAAGAAAAAGCAATAGCTGTAATAAAGAAACTCCAAAATATTATTTCCAAAATGGGCAACTACAACAGTTTCAATTGGTCCAGGTTTTAGGCCTGTCCACACCATTGTTAAATTAACATTTAGCCCATCCAAACCGAATCACTTGGCTCTTCGTTTTCTTCCCAAAATAACTATTTTCTGAACAAGCCTATAAAGAGTATTTCCCATAGGTACAAATTTCTGAGAAACATAGAATGGCTCAGGCTGGAAGTGACCTTAAAGATCATCCAGTTCCAAACCTCCTGCCGTGGGCTGGGCACCTTGCCTCATCCAGATATCGACCCGTGTAAAAAGGAAGGAGATTCTAGAAAAAGGCATGTTCTTTCTGAGTTTGTTTCAAAATCATTTTATGACTGTGATACTCCTGGGTCAGAGTCTGGTTTTGTAGAGCAAAGCAGATTTTGACAGAAATGTATCTCTCTGTGGCTGTAATAGAGTAACGTATCAAGTTGTTGAGCAAGATAAAATAGAATGTCACGTATTCCAAGTTCACTGAAAATGGTGGGGGTGAGTCATTACACAAATCAAAAACCCAAAACTAAAGAACTCAAAAAGGGCAAAATCAACATGACCTTGAAGCATCTTCCACTGCCATATACAACATTTTACAGTGCACACAAAGCAAGCTCTAAATATCTGGAGTGACTCAACTCCCTCTTAGATGTAACTGAATTCCTCATTTGCCCAGTAGCAAACTGCTTGGTAATTACATTTAATTTCTACATAGGGGTCAACTGGATTCTTCAGAAGGTCAGGAAGATGTTTCACAAGAATGCAGTGGCAGAAGAAGAGGTCTTGTAGTCCATGAGAACACAGAAAATAAAATATAAGGAAGACAGGGGATCTGACGAGGGTCATCAATATTTCCACAAGCCTGCAGAAGACAGAGCAGCAGTGATGTTTTGCTTGTGGATTCCAGCCTATGCAATTATTCACTTTCAAAGTCTGTTGACTTCCAAGAAAGCGCTGTCACATTCAATTATACATGGATTTTCCTGACTAAGTAGCCCTAAGGAAGTTTTTTGTTTGTTTGTTTGTTTTTGGTTTTTTTTTAGCATTAACACTTTGATTTCAGGTGCTTTCCAAGAAACTATTGAGCTGTTTCTGTTATTTAAGAGAATAATTAAAAATCCATGATCACCTCCTACCAGAGAGCAATGTGTGTTTAACAGAAATTTAAGGCAGCAGTTAATATGTGCAGTTCTAGTACTCTCAAAATCATGTATGACAGGTTTCCAGGCAAACAAAGCATGACAGGCTTTCCTTAGTTAAATACCTGTACACGACCTGAGAAGTACTGTTCTGTGGGAAAGGGTGTGTGAGTCCCATCAATCCAACCTTGCAGAAATATAGGCAAGAAATATATATACTTACAGAATATTTATTTTTGTATGGGCATGCATATCAATGCCTACTGTAAAAATACTACACTTCAGGCTTTCCAAACTCTCTGTAACATAATGCAGAGCCTTAAAACACCTGTTTTGGTGCTAATCAAAGGAATACCAGCAGAGAGGAATGGCCCAGTGCAGTCACAGGAGGGTGATGTCTCATTTAAGGGACTGTAGTCAGGGATGAGCAAAGGAACACAACTCAGCAATTCCTGCTCTTTCACTGCCCTCTCACAGTGGCTTTTGAAGCAGAAAAGCAAAAAAAATGGAGTATGCATTTGTACTTTTCTACAGAGAAGCATGCAAACGTGGATGGGGATGAGAACAGGCAGAGAATAATTCAGAAACCTGGCACTCCCCATTTCCAAACAGCACCTTAGTAGAGAGCATATGCACAGTTTTGTGTACTGCATACTATTATCACATGCAATGCAGTCACTTAGTTAATTTTTCTTGAGACTATAAATAACTTATCATGCCCCAGTCATTTGAGTGCTAAATAAAATAAAATGAAATTTCAGAGAAAGAATTCCACTTCTTTTCTTTTAATATTTCCAAGTTTTTTTTTTTAAATGCACGAATGCCATCTGCCTGCTTGACAGCTGCTACAGTATGACAGATACTCCAGCACAGAACCTTATCCTAAAGAGAAATGTGTACAAGCATTTCATGAAATAAGCCTAACAATATCAGTGCTTTGGAAGAGAATTTTCCAATACTCAATGCAGCCTTTCCTCTGTTTAATATCCCAGATGAGTGTAAATAAACAAGTTTCATCCTCTATCATTATAGCTACAAAACGAGAATCTGACTGGCAGTCCTTCCCCCTTTTGGGAAAAGTAAAATCTGTACTACTTCTTTTGTTCTGAAAGGAACAGCAGCCCAGTTACAAAACAAACAGTGGACAATCAGAAGGTGAATTCTAATCCCATGGAGACTGATGGGTTGTGCCAAGATGGGGCAGATGACAAGATAGCAGGAGCATAAACACTGGGGACCTCATCGAGTCAGTGATGAAGGTATAAATAAGAAGATCCAGATAGGAGGAGGATGATCTTCAGCCTCTATGATGCTGTGAATTCTTCCTTTCTGGATCTTCCTGTTTGAACCTGTATCATTGACTTGATGAAGGATTTGCTTTTGAACGCTGCATTTGTTGCAACACAATTTGCAGATGGCCTTAGAACAACGTCTAATGATGGGTACTGAAAAAGCACACAGCTATTTATCATTTATCACCCAAAATTGGAGTCCAGCTTGCTGTGCGCTACAGAACCCAATCAAGTCTTGACATCCGTCTCCTTTTTAATTGTCTCTCTAGGGCAGGCAGCTTCCTCTGCAGAGAAATGAGGTTTAGACAACACAATCTGAGTCTATAAAGAGGTTTCTCCCCCATCCTACCTGCTACTTGATTGCAGTCACATCAAAGCGGGCTCAGTTGTGGAAAGTTAATGGTTAATGTATTTGGTCACAGATTGAATAGAACTGAGAAGGATCTAGTTGTTTTTTTTAATTATTTCCCACATAAAAACTAGCATTGTTCACAACTCGGATCACAATTAGTGACTGATTAATGTCATACTACAGCATTTGTAATCAATGGATGACTCAAGCACTGAACTGACATATTTTTTTGGGAAAAAGTTTCCTACAGATCTCAAAAAATAGTGCACACAAAAGTCAGATTAGCTGCAGTACACATACATGTGATGAGTTAAGTAAAAAAAAACAAGACTTTCTTGTAGTAGTGAATCTCTACTATACACTCATAGCGGAATAGGCATGCTTACATTTTCATACTAAGGTAGTGAGAAGAAAAAGATCTTCCTTTAAGCCATAACCAAAAGCCATGGTAACTACTTTCCAAGGCCTAGCTGAACACAAAAAAAGTCCTGTTGTAATGAATGCGCACAGATTTTGTTATATGGCTAAAGTTATTTCTGCTTTGGCAGTGGTAGTTGGTGGGTTTCATCCCCAAGGACCTGCTCAAAAAATGGTAATTGGAGGATCATCATTAGCGGTGCATACAATGAAAATTAAGTCCAGGAACAAAATAAGTTTTGCTGCAGGGCAGATTACTAAACAAAACATTGGACTTGCATTAGTTTCTCTTATCTCCATTTGCAAGCTGTTGACAGATATCTAGCTCAAGGATAGGAGGTTTTCTATAAATATTCCCTTTGTTTCTACTGCAAGAACACTGTAGTTTGCTATCTACATTTATAGTAACTATTTTCTCTAGAAATATTTTCCATCAGAAATGCGAGCATCAGAAAAGCTCTTTTGGGTAGAAAATAGGAGAGCGTGTGCCAAACTATCAGCTTTGTGCAAAGACCAGGAAATGTTCCAATGAACTGGAATTCAAATTTTATCAAGTCAGCCAAAACATTTCTAATAAACGTCATTTTCATACCCCTTCTTTTTTTCATAGCAAGCTATGTTCAAACTGGCAATACAACACCAGCGGAATAGAACTAATAAACCATAAATTATGTGCTTCTTTTTCTTGCAATGCATCTCCAGGGTGTCAGAAACTCAGTCATGGTGGCTAAGGACTCAAATCCATTACAGCTCAGCAAGAAAAGTGATTTGGAAAGACTCAAAGTACTGCTCTTGCAATACATATTACAGGAAAGCCTGGTTACCACCAATCAGACAGATTGCTGCACTATTTAAGTCTATGTCAAAATAGTTCATAAGTAGTTTATGGCAGCATTTCAGAAGAGCCACTGTTGAGTATTTTTATTTTTTCATTGATAATTGTAAAAAATCTTTCATGCTCTGAGTTTTAGAGAGAGAGGCTGGATCCTTCTCAGCTGTTACAAAGCATGGTGTTCAATCTAGTTGCAACCATGAAAACCATTTAGACCAGCCAAGGATCTAGTCTAAAGCACATGGATTATAGCTATTGAGCAGTCCACAAAGCTGTGACAGAACTTTGCTCAGCTGAAAAAGAAATGTCACTATTTTCCTTCAAACTTATACATTTAATATACCTTTAGATTAATCTATAAACTCAGAATCAGAAGGACAAGGATGACTGAGGTTGCTGGTGTATAAAATCAACTGAAACAAAAGAACTGAAAGAATAATCTTATGACAAGCCCCACAAGCCTCCCTTCGCTGGCTGGTTTTGAAGATTCAATGGCTGATAGCCTGTGTCCAAATGACCAAAAGGCCTCCATGAGCAGAAGAGTTCTGCAAGAATTCAGAAGTGGTTCTTCTCTGCTGAGAGACATAATTCCCCTTGCAATGTTTTAGGTATGTACAAAGTATTTTTAGTTAATATCACCTAGATTTCAGCTTTTAGTCAAATTAAAAGTGAGGTTTAATATTTGACCTTCTACCTACACTCTACCATGTCTGTTAGATATATTCTGTAACACCTTCCCAAATTTGTACATAAGCATTTATTTATATGCACATGTGTGTGTGCTGCACAGAAACTGAAGCAGTATCCACTATGTGAAGTTATTAAGCATTGTAGTAAACAGTTGTCCATTTAATCATGAGTACAGCTATTTTCTAGTGAAAAAAAAAGAATTAGAGAAATTAGGATACATAAACAATAGATAGATATAAAATATAACATAATTATATAAAATTTTATCACTCTCGTCCCATACTATAATCAAAAAGGTAGCAAAACAGTTTTGGACACAATGGATTCCTTTAATTAGCCCATACCCTAAAATAGAGACCTGAGACATGAGGCACGTGTTTGACTGAAAATGTCATGCGTATCCAGAAAGTAGAAATAAACTCAGGAGAGATCACTAGCTTGTTTACTCTGAGCTTCTGTAAGACTAGACTCTTTCCTGCACCCAGGTATGCGCTTTTGCTTAAGCACATCTTCCACAGTTGCAGTCAGTCTTGGTTTAAAACAATAAGATCATGGCAAAGAACTACGCCTTCTAGAGTAGTTATTCCAGCAGCAGACTACCAATGTAGCAATGTAGAGGTATGTGGGAAAAAAATGAAAAAAGTTATTTCCAACACCAATTTGTCAGGCTCCAGCTTTGAGGCACTGAGTGCCACTTTGCTACTGGTGGGTATTTGGTTTTTTCAGCTTCAGTTACTTCTTCCTTTTTCTTCTCTTCCATTTTAAAGCATTATGTAATGAGAAAGATCACTCTACTAAGTATTTTCAGCTGCCTTCAAAAAAGTGTCAAGCTTTCTTTCATTCAGATCAGCAATTGCCCATCCCAACATTAGAAGAAGCAACTAAAAACTCAGTGCCACTTACAGTATTATCATCCTCACTTGTGCTGAGTAGAGAAGAATCAATTCCTGTCCTCCTTTCTCTTATTTACTGCTCCCTTACTCCTCCCTTGTGGAGCATACGGCCTTGTCATGAAACTACACAGAGAACATATGTTCCATTGCTTGTGTACTGCGGCTCCCCAGCTCTTTTAGTAGCTGCCTTCCAGAGTCATTTCCCATTTAAAGATAGCTCACATGCCTTATTTCTGTAGGAATCTCTAATATCTACATTTAGTGTATTTAAAGCCTATTTTTGATTATTTCTGTGAACTTCCATCTATTACTCTTTCAGACATTAATTTATTTGAATGTTTCTCCATATTGATTTTATTAATTGTTCCAAAATGGTATAGCTAGCTGCTGCAACCTTAATAGGATGATTTTGTATAATGTATCCTGGAGTCCTGGGAACTACTAGCATCCAGCAGAGCTTGTAGAAGTCCTGTAAAGGAAAGTCTGTGTGGTATGCCTGCAGGTGCATTCATAAGAGCAGGCAGCCTGTTCTTTAGGATCTACTTGGGTGAAAGTTTGAAGGGGAAAAAAAAAATAAGCAATCACCAACTCTCCCAAGCAAGGAAGTGCTTGATCTTTGCTGTAAAATAAAGTGATGGTAAGAGTTTGGGTGATTGAACAGCACAAAGGAAAAGAAGCATTTGGGGCAATTTTCTTGGACCAGCTGCAGATTTGGGGCTGGAAGGACTCACTTTATCACTGAAAGGAGCCATTAAACAGTCTGAATAGAGAAGGATGAAGGCAATTTCTGTGCTGGAGAAGAGAGGAAAGGGTTGGCAGCCAGGTGCACAGCCTTGGACACCCAGCCACATCTGCCCCATCCCAGAGATGCCAGCAGCAAGCAATGCACCAGCAGTGGTCTTCATGAGCAGGAGAGAGGAGCAACTTCCTTAGTGAGCAGCAGTTCCTGGCCTGCAGGGCCTGGGATGCATGCTGCAGGCAAGGACAAGGACAAGGCTCCCATCCCAGAGAGAGCTCCTTCTCCCCATCAGGTCCCAACATCTTTCCTGGAGCCAGCAGCTGTCTCATTCTGACAGGAACAGCTGCCAGCCCAGCACTGATGTTCAAGTTTCCTCCCTTTCCCTTTGAGCTGCCCCACACAATGCTCTAATGCAGCCATTTAAAATGATTGCCACTGCATTTTCCAATTCATTAGTGCTGATGCAGAACTACTCACTCAAGGCTATCACTGAAAATCAAGAAAAATCAAGAATGCTGCAGATGAATATATCCATTCTGCAGTTGGGAAAAGCAGCAGCAGAAGCTCAGCAAACACATCTTGCACAGCAAACACACAGGCAGAGCTACAGACAACAGCCCAGCTCTCAGCTCTGAGCAATGTGCTCCTGCCAAACACTTGCTTTCCTAAAGTCATTTTGAAAACCAAAAAAGCAATAAAGGATTTAAATGCTTTGAAGTGACATGAGATAATATTAATGCTTGTTAATCAAGCGTTTAAGGAATTTAAATAGTGCAGAAGTCTCCTGTTCCGAGTGCTTTTTTTTTTTTAATTGACTTAATCCGTTTTGTTTTATTGGACAGTTGCCTCCACCAGAAGAAACAAAGGAATTAATGTAATACATGGATTTTCAACATGATTTCTAATAATCTGACAAATGCTCCCAAGCAGAGATGGCCGGCCTCTCCTCACTCTGTGCCTCCACCTGGGACTGGCTTCCCTTCCCATGCCATTATTGCAACCAGGATGTCTCCTCAAGTAAGCAATTCAGCACAAAAAGATACTTTGTTACTCTGTGTAGCAATGAATACTAGATTTCCCCTGGGCTGTCAGAAAGTTGAAAATGTTTATCCGTATTTCAAAAACAGTAATGGGATTTCATGAAGCTTACTTGTAAAGGATTGCCCACCCACCCTCTTTAATTGGAGAATTATAGAATGGCTTGGGTTGGAAGGGACCTCAATGATCATAAAGCTCCAACCCCCTTGCCACAGGCAGGGTTGCCTACCTTCATATCTAATACTAGACCAGGTTTAATACTAATTCCTTTACTACTAGTAGTATTTCAGCACACAGATAAGATGTGATGCCATGTAAGTCCCATTTTAAAGATGGCAGACCATTTCTGTTGCACAGGATGATTTATACAAGTTAATATCAAACACCTTCATCTTTACTGGGACTTATATTTGGTTTTGTACCATATTTTAAATAATTAATTGCACTGATGGTCATCATAATGACTTTTCACTGCTGAATCAACTCGGTTATTGCTCCTCATAGTATTCATTCATGTGCTGGCTGACGTGAAAAACAGCTTTTAATTTCTTTTTTTTTTTAATAAAGAAAAAAAGTTTAAAAAGAAGTATCCTAGCTTCCTGATGCACACAATGCAATGAAATTTAAGGAATTTGACATGTAAATACAGTCTTTGGGGAAAATCTGAGAAAAAACATTATTTCTTCTGCAACAAAACCAACTCTCTCTGTCAGAATAATAAATCAAACCATTTCAGCACCTTTTCATCATCTACTGAATAAGAATTCAGAGTAATTCTTGTCTCAATGCATAAAATACCAGCAAGTTTTCCCCTAAAGTGAAAGATGAACACATGCCTCATCCAGACTGAGGTTCAGGCATTCTGATTATCTGATCACGAACCACAGTTCCCAGTTTATCCTATTTGAAAACACATTGCAAAAACCTTTCTATTTCTTTTCTCCAGTATTAACAGTGAAAGAAAAACATCCTTCCCAACATACTACCTTTCTCCTATCAAAACTCTTTCCTTTTTGATGAAAAATACAAGTTTCAGACAACCTTTTTAAAAACCCATCCGTATCAGGGACTTTCCTAAAAATCGTTCTTGATGTTTTACAGTCTTGGAGTAAATACTGGCAAGATTTGCTGATGAGATCTGTGCTGCTCTTCTAGATTTGATTGCAGACTTTTCTTGAGATAAATTTTAAGTTGACATTTTTAGCTTGTGATCTTGTACTTCTGGGCATGCTCAAGATTTCTTTAATCACTAAAACAAAGCAGAACTAGACAAAAACACCTTCACATGCCACCAAACATCCCAACATACTGCAGAGCTCTGTGAATGGCTCATTTAGTCATAACAGTCAATATGATGGATAACTTATTTAATTATCAGTGACATCTTATACATCAGCCAATATGGAAAACTCTAAAGATGAAGAGCAGATATTGCTTTCCAACAAACAGTCAGGCAAGTTTTCCCTTTCCTTCCCATACTTCTGGAGATTTCCATGCTCCATCCCATTGCTTTTTCATGACCCACCACCCACAGGAACTCCTTGCAAGTCATGGACGTAGAGCAGAGCATGAGCACACAGCAAATCTCAGTGACTTTTGTCCAAGATGTTTTCACAGAGGCTTGCTACCTTTAATCCTTGTCTTTCAAAGTCACAGAGGGTCCAAAAAGGAATTCTTGCTGGAAAGAGGCTTTCTACTACAGGTTGAAGTGGTTTTGGGCACAGCTTGTACTTCTCTGATTTAAACAACAAGAGCCCGAGCAGAGACTGTTTCTACTTAGGGCAAAGGTTTGTGACTCTGGTGTTGGTAGTTCTACAGACTCACTTGAGATCCAGCACTGTGGCTTATTCCATTTGGAAGGAGGTTGTTTCAGTCATTTTGTTTTGTTACCCATACAGAAAACAATTCAGTGGATATACCTTCTCTAAACTTCTGATTGCAAAAACCCATTTCTGTTATCTATAACAATGTCCACAAGGCAGAAACCTGGCATAGTTGTTGGCAGACAAGATTTCAAATACAAGGAACCACTCCAAGTGTTCTGACTGGACAGAAAAATATGAACTTTTTTTTTTCCTTTTCACATACAAAAATAAATGAAATGGGAGAGAGTTGAACACCTGCAGTAACATCTAGAGAAGAAACTGGTTGTGTTGAATCAGGAGACAAGTCTGCTGCTGTACATTTAGACTGAAAAGACAGGAAAAATCCACTACAGCTGAACATCACATGCACATCACCTGCATACCTATACACCTAACACAATCCTACAGCATTGTGTGAAAAGAAATCTGATAGGCACTATTCTGTGCATTCTCACACACAATGAGAAATAAGTATTTCAAATCTATCTTTGCTTTTTGATGGTGGTGGAAGGAGAAGAGGAGCACAGGGGAAGGCTAAAATATTCCACATGAAGCCCTAAATGTTAGGCATCTTATAGAATCACTAAGGTTGGAAAAGACCTCTAACATCATTTAGTCCAACTCCAACCCAACCGCACCATACCACTAACGAAGTCCCTCAGTGCCACATCTCCATGGTTCTGGAACATCTCCAGTAATGGCGACTCCACCACCTCTCTAGGCAGCTAGTTCCAGTGCCCAACCACTCTAAGAAGAAATGTTTCATAATATCCAACCTGAACCACAAACCCACAAGACTCCAACAGTCCATCAGCATGTCCTGAAAGCTGCAGCAGCAGTAGGAAGAAGTGCTTGCTCCAGGCAGTATTTTTTTAGCAGCTAGCTCAGGTTTAACAGCTGGTTCCCATTTCCACACTTTATTCCAACACAGATTTGCCCACAGATAGATCTATGATTGTTTCAAGATAATGTGCTCTTCATCATTAAGGACAGCATTCAGATCAACCCAGAGATCTACAGCTGCTGCCTGACACTTTGAGGTAGTCAGCACTCCTACACTGTACAGTACACAGTGCTAAAAGAGAAGAAAGAGATAAATGCTTTTTTATTTGTTCTAAATCAGTGCATAATTTCAAGAAGACTCATGTTTGTATCTGAGTACAATATTTATATTGTCAGTATTTTCTCAGCCTACGTCTTATTGTAAACTCTGATCTGATTCAATCTGCAGTCACTGGGGCTATTCACATTCACTTTGATGGATGATGCATTTTAAAAAAGTAATTGGGATGGGAAATAAAATGTTTTGCTTCAAGTTAGAAAGCCTACATGACATACTCAAGAGATAATGGGACTGAAAAGCAAATGCTGTGATAGAACATTTTCCATTCTACGTTACCATCAAACCACAAAAATCTTTCCTAGGCAAAAGAAGCCACTCTGCTTTCATGATACTGAATTGCTTTTAGCAGACCATCTCAATGCATTTAAAGTGCAATAGAATTCAGGATTTGTCCCATTGCAATGTGTGTGCTAGTATTGACTACGATCTAAGAGCGAGCACAATGGTGATGGATTGGTGATCTTTTCTTACCTTCATGATTGTATGATTCTATGACTAGGGGTACTTTATAATGCCTTTTTATTGTGAACTCCAAAATTTCAGAGAATCACAGAATTGTAGGGGTTGGAAGGGACCTCCAGGGATCATTGAGTCCAATCCCCCTGCCAAAGCAGGTTTCCTACACCAGGTCACACAAGTAGGTGTCCAGGCGTGTCTTGAACATCTCCAGAGAAGAAGACTCCACAACCTCCCTGGGTAGCCTGTTCCAGTGGCTGTTCCAAATTATTGCTCACGTGTTTAGAGATGAAGTGATTTGCACTGAGCATACTCAAAACTTACAGGGCAAATTGGGCTGAGAAGAAGCAAAGCACTGAATCTCATCTGAAAGTATTTAACTTAGAAGTTTGGTATGTTTGGTATATATATATATATATATATATTTGTATTTTTAAATTGTCATCTTATGATGGAATTTCTAAAAGAATTTCCCTTCCAAAGAAGGAAGTAAGCAAGACAGAGCAGCATGCAGTGGCAAGGGGAGCCAGGCACTTCTCTGGCAAGGGACTTCATTAAGAAAATGACGATCAAACTTATTTATGTTGAATACTGTGCACTTGGAGCTTCAGCATTTTGACTTATCCTTGGGCCAAAGATCCAGAACTCCTTCCTAGAAGGTTTGAATGACATTTTTTCTCCCAAAGGGAGTAAAGAGGGAAAGAGTAAAGGCAGGATGAAATTCTAAACGATGTGCATTGCATAGCCTTTCCCTAAGCATCGGGGAGGGCTGAGACGTGATTCCATTTCTTCCTTCCGAGAAGATTTAAGAGAAATACATCCTCACCTGACACCCCACTCCCGAGTGCCAGCGTTCAGCAGTTTGCTCAGAGAGCAGCACGTCTTCCGTGACTCAGAGCAGATATAGGAAACGGCCGTTTGCAGTCCATGATTCCGTGGATGTCCCCACAGATACAAGCCCAGGGTATGAGTAGATCACACACCCACAAGACTCCTACTTTAAGCTCTTTTCTGCCCAGCAGTCTGAGCTCTCAAGTAACCCCCACACCTGATATACTGAGAGTGTTTGAAGGGTATTGCCTCAGTCAAACTGCAGCAGCTGTGACACCAACAGACAACAAAGCAACAAAGTTGTTTTCACAAGCTGACAGGCCACAGCAAGAAATGAAATGCTGCCGTGAACTGAAGATGACTAATACTTCCTCTCTTATGAATAAAAATATGAATTTATTTGGACTTCAGTATATGCATGCATTTCTCTTAAACTAATAAAAAAGCCAACAGACATTTTTGCTGTGTTTTTATGTACCTGTTTGTGAAAGAGGATGTCAGGCTACAATTCACCGGCCCATTATCTCTTAAAGCTTGGGAGATTTTCCTCACAGCCCAGCATGGTTCACAGCAGGTCATGGTCAGCCAAGATATGACTCATGCACATCACAGACAGCTGAAAGGTACAACTCCTTCCTTTCTTTCCCTTGCCTGCTATGGTGCTACTAAGATAAAAACGTATTTCATCTCATGTTTCAATTCAAATCTGCAAAACCTCTGACTCACCTGAAAGAGAATGTCACAACCTGTCTTCCAGAAGAGCAGTTTATGATGGAAACAGTTGTGAAAGAGACTGTTAAAACAAGAAGGATAGTTGTCTTAATTTATCCTCTGGCATTGAAGAAAGGATACAGTGTTATTGAACACTATTCTGAAGAAAGGTTCAAAATCCCTTTTTTAAAAAAACAGGTAATTCCTTTAAAATATGGACATACCTGATGTATTTATGTAGAAAACCTTCTTGGTTTCATTCTTGTTAAATGTCATAGGACTCTCTGTAATGGAATTCATTTCAAAAGAAGAAATTTCATTTAAATTTACTGAGTGCTGTGAATTAATACGAGATTTTTTCTGACCTACATTAGAAAGGGGCTAGCCTTAAAATGAAAGCAAATCCTATGGGACTTTTTCCATTCAGTTTAATTAGAACTACAATATTAGATATGAACTTCAACTCAAATCCACATAATTCCTGTAAACTCTCCAGCAATCACTATCTTGAATTTACTCTAATTTCTTCTTCTATAACACAAAAAAACAAAAATACTCCATGAACTGTATACACTTACAAGTAAATATAAATGCTCTGCTCTAAAACTTCCAATGAGTTTCTTCATTAAAAGCAGTTTAAAATGTGCAGTAATCCTAAAATCACCATCCTATCAAGTATTGGGAAAGATGAGAAACTTAAAAGCTCTAAAGAACAAGTTCTGCAAATCAATTTAACAGCTCCGTTAATCCAGAGATTAACAGAATCCATAAATGAAGTTTGCTTTACATTTACAACTCAAGTGAGAAGAAGGACGACAGAAGCTCTACAAAGACAAGTAAAGCCCATGTATTTTAAATGTGTTATTATTAAATGTGTAAAACCATAGGCATTATAAAGCAGTACACTCATGCATTTTCCCCAAACCTCCATCTTTGTACAATACTTGTCATTATCTTCCACTCAATGTCACAAATGGGAACCAATCAACTAAATATCTATTAGGTCATTATAAACTCTCCATCTGCCCAAGCAATCAGGTACAAGTTGTTCTTCAAATACTTAGATGGAATTCTCAAGACTCTCAGAGTCATCTATGCTCAAATGATATGCTGATTATTTGATTGCCAATAGTTCTGTCACAACTACTCAGATCTCTAGTGGTACTGCATGGTTCCTCTTCTAATTCTTACATGCAATTTTATAATTTTGTGGTCGAATTCAAGTCTGCACTGGTATTTTTTCAAATCATGTATTGGTTTTCTGGAGGGTTCTCACCAGTATCCCTTCTGGTTAATTTTAATTTATATTCTTCCCAGCACCCAAGAGAAGACACTGCTATGGCAGCACTTGACACAACATCACACTAGAAAATTGCCTGCACATGTACAAATTGGAAGAGAGAGAAGGTAAGGGGCTTAGATTCCTTAATAAGTTTCATATCTGTCCATTGCAAGTCCCAATTGTATTCCCAAGCCTAATTTAGGATATGATTTTGAAAAGCACAAGGTTGAAAGTGTTGTGGAAGCTCATCCTCAAATTCCATTCCATACCAGTAGCACTGTTTTGCGAGATACTGGGGCTGATGCACATAGCACCATCCTGAGATCAGTTTCTGCTTTTATGGAAAATTTACCCAGAGCTCTAAATTACACCTCTCACCCTGTGATGATTCAGATGCATTTTTCTGCTAATATACACAATAAATTAATTATTATCCAGTTAGTGGCTTGAAACAATGAGAAGTAGGAAGTATAATAGCAGTACTGAAAATTTGCTAAGCCAGAGTACAAATGTTTTGCAAGTCAGTTACAAAGATATACAGAATGCATCTACAATAATGTGTTTCTTACTGTCCTTTATTTGTTTTTGCATTTTCAGCAAGTGGTTACCTTAATGGTCACAAGGTCCAGCATACTTTATTAGCACTTAATTGTTCCAGAAATATGAATTCTCTGCCCCAATACTGCTGCAGTTGAATAGATCCCACGCTGTAAAAGATTTTGATAAAGCAGTCGATATTTCAGTTGCCCCTCAGGTTTGCAATTTGTGCAACTTGCTTTTTGCACATGGTTTGTAAATTTGTTAGGATAAACTGTGAGCTTGCAATCACAGAATACATAAATGTACAATTAATTTACAGCACAGATCATATTAAGATTCCTCAAGTCCTTTAAGGACAAGGAGTATACACACATACACATTCATAAGATTCTGCTCTTGCTGAGTCCTTACCATTCCCTGCAAAGGCTCTCTCGGCTCCTGGCCTGCTTGCTTGCTCTTTATCTGGTAATTAGCAAGAATGTGATCGATTCACCATGAATGCAAACCAATTTGAAAGCCTCCTCCCGTTGCCATTCTCTTCGGTATGGGATTGAAATATTAATGGTCTCTGGGATACTGAAAGCCATGACAACCATTTCTGTAAATGCCAGTGAATAAAGGCAACCGCCTGCAACAAGGTTTATCAGTAACAATATACTCAGGTGACATCCTGAGAGTTTACTGTGACTTCATTTCTTCCCTAATCTCACTCTGCTTATCAGGAAGTCAGCCACACAATCTGCACGACTCCAGTTCAGCTGTTCCAAAAGCCTCCATTACGTACGGTCAGTCACACAGCAAGGCAGAAGCTTACACCATTTTGTAAGGTGTTTATATAAAGATTTCCACAGAATACATTATTTGAAATGGAATAAGGTAGTAACATCAGATTTGGTGAGGTTGATGTTTTTTTAAGTGTATAACAGAATTATATACATTTATTCTATAGGTTTAGTGAATATTTTTGTTTTTCCACATAGCTTTGAACAGTTTAATTATTAATACTTCCTGGAACTCCTACAGCACTGCTATCTGCTTGACTTCTACCTTTAGTTTTCTGATTTCTACTAAAGACCACAATTTGGTATTGCACCATAAATGGAATAAGTCCAAAAATCATTACTAGCAGTTATTACTAGGTATAGCCCACATCTGTAGGTAAAGTTCAGAGGTATTCTTTTTCTTTTAGAAGATACTCGATGCCCAGTAACTCAAACACTGCATCTTCTCAGAGATTTCAATGTTTCGCATGTATGTGACTTTGCACAGAAAGACAGTGTAGAAAGTTTGTATACAGTATTGAAGTTTTAGTCACCCACAAGCGACATCCGTAAACCTCCCTTGCTTCTGGAGAGAAGATTCTGACAATCCACAAGGAAAGATGGGAAACTAATAGCAAGGGATTCTTTGCTAATGAAGCAACATCAGCAAGATGAGCTGCAAGGTAATAAAGTTAAGCCATGGCTTAGCAAAAAATGTCAGCTTTGCTGGACCTCAGCAGAAGGTATACTTTCAAAACAGAGATTATCCACAGCTTGGACTGCAGTCTGACATTTTCAATAATCCTTAAGCTAAAATATATAAAAAGTAATATTGTAGTGAATGGAAGAAGTAATTACACGAATTATTCTGTTAATATATCCTTGAAATGATAAATGCTGAATTCCTGTATAATATGATTAATGCTTGTTTGCAATACAATAGTAGACATTATCCACCACATTAGATGTTGTGATATGGACAATAATTGCGATGTAGACAGGGTGCATGTTGTAAGGCTGTTCTGCTTCAGTAAGGTAAAAGAAATACACAACAAAGGAGAAACAGCACACCTGTTTCTTGCAGTCTTTATCAAGAATCAGACTTATCAACATCAAAAGAAGGAGGAAGTAAATAACCCCTGAAGGACTACCAAATAGACTGTCATGATACTAGAAGGATGCTAGATTTCATTGAAGACCATCAAATAAGGCTATCTCTGTTGGACAATGTATGGGAACTGCTGAGTCACGGCCTGAACCTGATTGATCACCTGAGGTGAGCAATGAGTCAGCCACAGGAGCACAGGTGAAGGCAATTCAGCTGAGCTGCCAGTGAGACCCCTCCTAGACCCATTTAAGAGCTGGCTACTAGTGGGGAAGGATCTCTTCTGGAGATCTGCTCTGTTGGAGTTTTGTAAGTGAGCCCAGGATAGGTGCAAGCTTTCTATCTGTTCTCTTTTTGTTATCATTATCCGCTTTGCCAAACTCTCTTGTTTATTTTGTAATTATAGCATCTTAATGTTCACTGATTATACAGACAATCATTGGGAGTGGATAGGGTAATGATTTGAGGAATGTAATGAGTGTGCAATCTGTGTGAAAATATAATGTGTTCACAAATGATCTGGTGGAGCATTCACAGAGAAGAATCCTAGTGCTATCCCTGTACAGCCACTAAGAAAATCTGCTTAACAGTAGCAAAACTTTTTGCTATTAAGTCTCTTTGCGCTGATTTCTTTGATCCAGTAAAAACTCATCAAGTAATTACTGAATATTTTTCCACGTTCTATAACTAAGCCCTCCCAAAATACACTTCTCCAGAGACAAGATGAAGTCACTATCCCTGTAGATAATAAAGGAAAGGGTAGATGTAGTACTCAGAGATGATACTGTGGGCAATGCTGTGGACAGTATTGGTGGTAGGGTGGACTAGAGAATGTTAGAGGTCTTTTCCAAACCGAATGATTCTCTGATTCCCATTTTCATCACATCAGAATGGGCTAGAATCAAAATTAAGTTTTTGAAGATATTCTTTACAAACCCTTGTCCTTCCCTATGTTTTTGAATATCTACGCATAAATAGAGTGAATAATTAAAGATTGTTCCTATTTCACTGATGTTATTCTACTACATTATATATAAAATATTTTGAATGAAGCTGAGTTAGTGGTTTAACAGCTAGTGTTCTGAATTGACCAAAAGCAGGCAATGTATAGAAGCGCTCTTGTCTTTGGTTTATAAACAGGTACAAATCTAAGGTTATTACCAGAAGAGACTTTTGAGATACAGCCCAACATAAGCAGCCAAAATCCTAAATCACTAAACCATGCTCATTCCATGCAACTGTGCCTTCTCCCTTGCCCCACAGTCAGTAATATAATTAAGATCCTTATCTGACAACATCAAGAACAGATCCTTGTCTTTTTCTTTAATCATGTTAAAACACCAAGGACTTCAATGGAATTACCAACAGGGTACTGAGTTCAGAGTGAAGTTATGTCTTAATGTTTATGAGTAAGAAAACTGTCAACTTGCAGGCCATGAGTACTGATGTAATAAATGAACAATCAGTGCATCTCTGGCCTGCATTGAACAAAAATCTTACTGTAGAGGAACGTATCAGGGCCACAGTGAGTTAAAGGAATGCCTGCAGAGACTACAAGTGCTTTCCCAGTAGTCAGCTTGGCACTGAGCTGATCCAGGCCCTTCCCATAGGGGCTACATTTCCCTCTTGTGTTAAATCTTTCTATGGTGAAAGCAAGTACTGCTGGTTCACAGATCAAAAGTTTTATTATAAAGTCATTTATTATGAAGTCATCACTACTGTTACAGTCATTTCTCTTTTTCTTCATGAAAGATTCAAAAAGTACAAAAGTCAATAAGTATTGTTATTAGTCAATGTATGGTAAGTCGTTAAGCATTCTAAAGTTAGTTTCCAACAATTGTTTGTTCAGTCAGTCTCTCTAGAATTACATGTGATAGCAACAATATTCTTCCAACATCTTTCCTCTACTATCAGTAAATTCCCACCTTCAAAGGTGGGAACTTACACTAGTAACACAACTGCTGATCACAGCTTAGACCTCCTTAGTCTCAACAGGTGCTCTTTTGTAGTCAAAGAGCCATTCACGGGCAAACTAACAATGGGTAAAAACTAATTGCCATCCTGGAAGTGAACATCATCAGCCTTTGAGTCATTTGGCCAGGGTCCTTAAAGCCATTACCTTTGCATCTGTCCTATAGTGTATACACAAAACAGTGGAGGTTTAGAAAATACCTTGATTTATTTTTATTCCTTTTAACAGACTCAGCTTTTATCCATATATATATATGTACATGTATATGAAACTTCCATAAATCTAACAGTACAGTCCTTGCAATTGCCATTCTTATGTGAGGCTGTAATATCAGCCCACAATATCAACACATAATAGTAAATCAAGTGTGAGGTTATAAATTTGGGAAATACAGGAATTTTTTGAGTTAATAGCGCCACCTGCTGGAGTTAAAGAATAGAAAAGAGCCTACTTTCATTAAACTGTATCTTAACTTTCAGCAATACCATTCTTGCACAATGCTGATGGAAATCTGCAAGTAATGTTTGTCAGGACGGTATCTCTGATAAAAGCAGAATTTATTCGCGATTGCAATGGCGGCCGTACCGCTAGCAGGAGCGCCTATGGACACATCATGACAGCCTTTAGACCCTGTTTGCTCCCCCTTGCCTCCCCCTCCCCTGTTTCCCCACTGGCTGGGTACTCCAGGTTCACAATCTTATAAGAAGGTTTACATTTGCTATTTACTTGTTAATTTATTTGTTACCTGGTGTCAGTCAGCAGCCGTCCTGTTGTTTCCAAGCTGTCTCGGTGTTCTCCTTGCCCTATTGATATGGTGATTTTCTTTAAAGTCTTCGTTGAACAAAGAGCACTGGGGGATGATGCCAGGCCTTCCAATGTCTCTTCAGGCGCTTCCTCGGGCAAGCCATCACTTGTTCTCTGGTTTGCTCTCGTGCAGGATATTCTTGCAGTGTGTATGACAAAATATGCATCTATACACAGAGTGTGCGTTCCTGGGAAAGTTCGTCTAGAGGATAAGTGATGTAAACTTATCAGAGATCTTCCCCAAGTTAAGTAGAAGGACTCCCAAAAAGAACTATGATAGCGGAGATCATGAAATAAAAATAATATTATACAATTCTAATGCAGAAACAACATTTGATTCCCACAATGCCATCATAACTAAACTATTGCAGACCTTCAAACAAGCCATCAAAAAGCTGCAGAAAGGTAACTCCTGTTATCTGCATTTACTGTGAAATCAAGTACTCAAAACACTGCATACCTCTTACCACGTTAATAAAAATGTTCAAATTGACCACCATGCTGCCTACTATTATCCACATCACTGTTACAGGGACGTGATTGGTTTAAGATGGCTATGTAACAGATGTGTTATTACACTACATTATTTGGTAGCATGGTGGAACTGGACAAGATAAAAATGAAACAAATAAATCCCTCCCCACTATTTTCTGTTACTTTTCAGCTACCAGACATGAATATTCCTGATCTTACAAGAAATGTGCCAAGAAATCCTCAGCACGGCATCAAGCAGAGAGCTTTGTCACCTGTAATCCGGAAAACTGCGCTTCACTCTGTCAAGTGATGGATGCAGTGCTGCTCATGGATGATGAACTTCACCCCTTTTGTAGGCAATGAGCAGAGCTCCACACTGCTCACAGCCAGTCCAGGGCAAAGCTCTGGAGTGTACAGTTGTGGCTCACACCTGATGATCTATATCATTCCTAGATTGCCCAGCAAGGTTCATCCCATAAATGAAAGAAAAAACAGTAAACAGTGGAAGCTACACTTAGTTCATTCCATGGTCACCTGCAAGTTATACTTACTGCTCTAAAGCCTTCCTGCTTGACAATGGGAAGCAGTCCAATGTGCCATTAGAAAATCCCCCTCTCAGATGAAAAAACTGGTAAGGTGGAAATAAATGTGCATTTATATTTTTCCATCCAGATACCCAGAACAACTGGCTAGTACTAATTAATATTCCTATTTAAAAACGTGCTTTTGTTGTAGAATAATTGCTCTCTGTTGAATTGTCCCACAAGAAAAGCAAGTGATGTTTACAAATGCTTCTGTCATTATCGAGTGACTGAGAGTCTCATTACATGGGATGTAAATACACAATAAAGTCAAAGCCACTTTGACACTGAGACAGCTCATTTATGAGCAATGGCCATGAGTGTCCAGTGAGTACACTGAGATCCTATGCATTGGTGACATATAGTCACCTTCATGTCCTATTCCAAATATTTTTGTTCTGTGAGCTGTCACAACAGAGGGCATGATTGTACCTTCAGCACGCCTCTAGCACTGATTATCTGGCATTGTGAGTGCACAGACATTACAGCAGAAACACATTAACATAAAATCCATGTGAATCCACTTTCTTCCTTTCCTTGTTTTACTCTATATCTCGAGCCTGAGGTCTCCACTTCTCATCTCTATTTAAAGGGAAGTTGTTTTTTGAATATGTACTTATCTCTATGATGCTACACTGAGCTTCTTGTTTAAGATCTGAGTGCCTCCAGCTCTCTCCACACTAGAGATGTGCAAAGGGGAGAGACTGACTTCACTTGTGTTGCAGTGAGCTTGAAAGTGGATGCATCAATAAGAGTATCTCTACAAAGACCTTCCTTGGACAGAGTAGGGAACTGGTAGCAGAAAATTCTTACTTGCTACACTAGTAGAGAGGTGGGCTCAGACTCTTCTACCTGTTTAAGGATATAGTCAATCCAAAGCTTTAAAGAGAAAATAAAGCCTCAAATTTTGCTTGAAGGGAAGCATGGTCTGATGTTGAGAATTGTTCATTTCATGATAGATGATGCTACTCGTTCATCTTCAAGGCAGCCCTATGTAGGGATGAGATACCTCTCTTTGCATTTACTTTTCTCCCATCGTGACTGCAAATTGAACCATTCATGTTTTTTGATTTTAGGGATAAACAATCAGACAACTTTTTAAGAATGAAAAACACAAAACACATACTTCATTTGTTTTTGTAATAATCAGTTGTTTCTATAGCTCATCCCTGATCGCAGCATGAATTCGATTTCAGGAGTCACATAAACCTTGGTAACATTCTGCAAACTCTCTTTCAACTTACACTGAAATTGTATTTTGACACAAGTTCAGGAAAATGAATGCTGCCCCACATACAATAAATTTCATACCAGGAAATACTCTCTTCAAAATAGTGCTCAAGTATAATAAAACATATTTAACATGTAAAGCCAATGGAAATTTAAAGTGAATATGTGTTTAAGTGGTTTCTAATTTCAAATTATTTGTGAAGAATCATCCCATAAACCTCAAGTTGGGATCTCTCTGGATTGCCAGAAAGTCAGTGAAACAAAACACTGGTGGCTATGGCCCTGTGTAGAGCATCTTTTACCTCCTTGTTCCTCCAGCTGTAGATGAGAGGGTTCAGCATAGGGATCACCACAGTGTAGAACAACGATGCAATTTTGTCCTTGTCCAGAGAGAAGTTGTTGACTGGTCGGAAATACATAAAGACAATTGTTCCGTGGAACAAAGAGACAGCCATCAGGTGAGAGGTACAGGTGGAAAAGGCCTTGTACTTCCTCTTCCTGGAGCGGATGCTCACCACAGTCAGAATGATGAAAATATATGAGATGAGGATGCAAATGATGCTGCTCACCACAAACAAGCTGCCAAAAATGAAAACCAGCAGCTCATTGAGAGTGGTACTGGAAGAAGAAATCTGGAAGAGAGGGCTGTTATCACAAAAGAAATGGTTTACCATATTTGAAGAGCAAAAGGATAGTTTTAGCAAGCCACTGGTGTGCACCAGAGAGTTCAGGAGGGCCAAGAAGTACAAACCTTTCACCAGCCTCCAGCAGACCGCCTTGGTCATGATGACAGTATAAAGCAGAGGTTTACAGATGGCCACATACTGGTCATATGCCATCACAGCTAGCAGCAGGCACTCCGAGATTGTCAACAAAACAAAGCTAAAGTACTGCAGAATGCAACCTCTGTATGAAATTGCTTTTGTCTCTTCTAAAAATGTAGCCAACATTTTGGGAGTAATGACTGTAGAATAAACAGCATCTGTGAAAGACAGATTTTGAAGGAAAAAATACATTGGTGTTTGAAGCTGGAGATCTATGCTGATTAATGTAATGAGACCCAGATTTGTTAGTAAAGTGGTGGTGTAGATGGCTAAAAACACCATGAAGAGAGTGTGAGAATCCTTCTTAGTTCTTTTTTTTTTTGGCTCAAAGCTTGCTTCCTGAGGCTTTTCTTGTGATAAGACTCTGAGTGACTTGTCAAGGAGGCAACTGATGGGTGCTAACTGTGTGACAATCGATATCGCTTTGGGAATATTTTGCAAGCCCCTTCCCCCAGAGCTGCTTGCTCTGTAGAAGAGCGGAAGAGAGTGCTCAGCAGTGTTCACTGGCGGAAGATGTGGCCTGTGGCCAAACCACTCCAGCTAAGTATGGAAGGCTGGAGGATGATACCATTGTATCTTGCGGAGGCAAGATGCAAGTTGGTGCCTCCCTGCTTCCTCTGGCAAGGCCAGAAAGATAAGAACAAAGGAGGTTCCTGCTGAGATCCCAGAGCCAGAAGCTGCCACCACAAAGAGAACTGACTCAACCACCTTGGGTTTGAGCTGTCACTCAAAGGAGAGCTGATTCGACCACTTTGGATTTGAGCTGTCACTCCAAAGATAGCTGACTCAACCACTTTGAAGCATTGAAAAAGGGCCATCATCACCATGGTCATGGTCGTCCTTCGTCGTCAATAGAACAACAATGCCCGACGACCCACCACTACTGAGGATCAAAGACGGAAATACGAACCACGCTGGATCCATGGTGGTGACTATGTCCCTCTTGCTTCCTATAAAGACTCCTTGCTTCTTCTTTTCTATCTTTTCCATCGCCCCCCTTCCCTTCCCCCATTACCCTAATTCATAATAGTGTCCGTTCTCCCCTTCCCCATTTCCCCTGATTAAGATTTGTAATAAACTGGTTGGACCAACATTTGAACCGTTGCTTCTTAATCTCACACCGGGTATATAGATAATAAAAGAACCTCCTCTCCCTCCTATAAATCGGAGCGAGACATTTATTTAATGGCGTAGTCGTTGCAGGATACCCGCTGTGAGAGTGTTGTCCTTCCAGATACGGTTTGAAACTTTTTTTTCTGTGTGCACCTCCTGGAGTTGCAAGGAGCGATAGTTTTGAAAATTTAGTCGTGAGTCCTTCTCCAGGAAGACCGCTCCATATTCTGAAACTTTACCTTTTATGTGTGTACCTCTCGGGGACGTATTTTGAATACTTGCATTTAGTTTAATACGTGTGTGCCTCCTCGGGAAGACCTCTCTGGTTATTTGGTAACTGAAGTGCGAAACTTGAACCTTTTTTTTTTTTTTTTTGTGTGTGTGTGTGTGTGTGTCTGCGTGCACGCGCCTCTTGGGGAAGTGAGGAAGTGGTATTTTGTTACTTAAACGTGTGTGCCTCTCCAAGAAATTTTATTTACTCCATTGAAACCTAGAAAGTGTTGCTTTAGGTCACATTTTTTGTGCTCCCCCAAAGAAAGGGAGGAGTGACTGGAGCATTTGCATTTGTTTAGGTGTGCTGTATCTCCCTGGGAGGAGAGGTGAGGAGTAACTGAGCTTTTGAATACGTGTACCTCCTCCTCCCTTAGTATAGATCTTTCATTGTATTAAGAAATGAGTAACAGTATTGTCAGTATGAAAAGTGAAGATGTGTTATTTGACCTTTTAGAAAAGCATGGTGCTCGTCCCTCTTTATCAGGGGTGGACTGGGCACGCCAAAATTGGCATAATTTGCAGAGTGTTTCGGACCGCATTGGTGTCTTACAGAATGAGGCTCGTACTCGAGCTGGAAAAGGGAAGTCCTTTATTTGTGCCGTACTCGGGGCTACTTTAAAAGCAGCCGTGGAGTTCCGAGATGAAAAGCATTCGGCAGAAACCCAAACTATACAAGCACTGCAGGAATCGGTTAAAGTAACACAAGAATTGGTGAAAACTCTGCAGAATCAAATAGTGAACCTTGAGGAACAATTAGAAAGAGAGAAATGTAATTCGGCTTTGTTGCAAAGGGCTTTTAAGGAACATGTGTAAGCATGCCAGCCATACCGTCACCCACAGTTTGCCTCGAGAAAAAACTTTTCCTCTGGTGGAGCTACCAGGAATGAAGGAAAGGCTAGATAAATTAGAAACTCCAATAGCCCCATTGCGTCCTTTGATAAAAACTGAATACATATTCGATAACAGTGAGGATCTAGATCCTCAAATGAATGTTAAAGAAATTCCCTTCTCAGCCACTGAACTAGTGAAACTGAAGAAAGATTTCAGTTACTCTCCAAAGGAATCTGAGACAGAATATGTATGGAGGGTGAGTTTCACTAGTGGCTACCAGATTCGGTTAACAGAAAAGGAAGCAGAAGGTTACTGGGGACCAGGAGTATTTTTAACTACTGGTAACAATCTTGCTCCCTGGTCCTTAACGCAAAGGGCTGCCTATTGGGCAGGTGGTCTCAAACCTTTAGAAAGGGGAGACCCTCTTGCCATTACTGGAACAACTGATCAGTTAGTAGAGAGTGTTCAAAAGGCTGCTTGTCTCCAAATGATGTATGATAGAAAGCTGCAGCCACACCATGAATCACCTATGATGATGCCTGTTGATCCTGAGAGAATGACTGCTTTAATTAGAGGGCTTCCAGAGTCGTTAAAACCTATAGGGATACAACTGCAAGGAAAAATAGAGGCTATGTCTCAGGGAGAGAGAACCCGGCCAGTGTTAGAAGGAACTGTAACCAACCACCTGCAGTCAGGAAACAAAGCATGGACGTGGGGAGAGGTTGCCCAAGAGTTAATTAACTATGGAAGGAAATATGGGCCAGTGGTTTCTTCCTCCACTAAATTTGAGCCAAGAGAAGTAAGACTTGCAGCAGTCAGCCTTGCCCTCAGGCCTCCTAGCCCAAAGCTCAGTGGGACTGGAAGGGTCTCATTGTCAGTAAAAACAGGTAGGCGAAATATTGATCATAAACGTAATTGTCTCTGGACACTGGGCTGGCAAAAGGGTGTTCCACGACATTTGATGAATGGATTACCCACTGTCAGGTTAGAGAAATTAGTTAACTGGTGGCCAGAACAAAAGCTCCAGAATCTCGAGGAAAGCAAAACCCCAGGTCCTAGGGTCTCTCCCAGGGAACCTGAACGGCTATCCAAGCCATTACAAAACTGATGTCTTCGCCCCTCCCACGTGAGCGGGGTGGGGGCGGTGAAGGGTGGATGCATGAGAAAGCTCACAACAAAGGGAAACAAGATCCTCGATTTAACACCTTCTGTCCAAAGGCCCCACCACTCTTGCCAGTTATCCCTGTGAGTCACGATCCAGTGGCTGATAAGCCAGGGAAACACTGTTACCTCCCTGGCCAGACTGCGTCGACTGACTCAGCTAGCCTGAGGCCGGTTTCCCTAACCTTAACGGGATCCCTTAACAAATATCTTTGGAAGGCTAAAAACACCCCGAAAAAGGAATATGAAATCAACACTTGCTGATTGTTCCCTCATTTTTTAAACCATATTAACAAAGCCCAAAAAGGGCAAGTCGGTGTCTTGTTTTATTTCACAGAAGATCCCCGTGGGACCTTGACAGAACACAAAAAGGCTAATAGCTGATTTTATCTATTTGTGTTTTGTGACAGAAATACTGAAGATTTGATCATGCTAGAACACTGAATGTACCTCTTGATTACATTTTTTGGTTGCAATAGTGTTATGTTTTGTGTTGTTATGGGTATGGGTGGTGATTGGTATCAGTCCTTGGATCTGTTAAACTTCACAACTGAGTTCAGGGTTTTTTACAGGTCATCCTGGCTTACTGGTACTCCCTGCACGGTGATACCATTTCTTTTGACCCCTTCTTTCACCCCTTTTTACCAAACTGATTATGATTTGCATGTAATTCCTTCACAGTTTATCCAAATTCCTAAAAAACTGGGAAATGAATCAAGGGACCCATCTAATATCTATTAGATGTGGTCACAAAAGAAATCTATCAGAAAGCCTTTTGCACTGATGCTTTTCAGTGTCACACCAGTCCAGGAGTTCCATCCAAAACATGGTTGTTGGAAAGCGTCTAAGTTATAATAAGAGATGTGTATGTTTCTGGGATGACCCCTCTTTGATGGTTTGTACTGTGGGGGTATCCTGCACACACTGTCCTGTGAAAAGTTCTGTGGACTGTAACAATACTTTAACTTGCCAAACTAATATTCATATCTCTCAGCATTTGAATTGCTTTGGAAATGCTCAAGTGGAAAGTTCTTGAGACAATTATCTTAGAAAACATTCCATGGCAAGTCCACATGTTGTCAAATTAGGCTGGATACGCTTTTAGTGAATTAACTGAAGTGTAATCTTGTATGGCTATTCATAAACATCACAACCTCTACTGAAGAATTCCCATCTGGATCCTGGCTTACACTGGGAGTTCCTGGGTTGGGAAAGCAGCTGACACAAATATCTAAGTTTGTTTTACTTATTTGTTTATTAATATTGGTTATTGTTAAATGTATGGTCATTGCTAAATGTATGGTTGTCTCTTTTCACTTTCTACTTTTAATTCATCATGTAACATTCATGTCACCACTCCTGAGGTATCACGGAGTGGTGTCTGTGGAAAACTGATTCTAATTGTTGTCTAAAGATTGATGATAATGGTAAAGTTGTTAAACAAATTGCCCAGGGTATACGGAAAATAGCCCATGTTCCTGTCCAAACCTGGAAGGGCCTAGACGTAGATTTCTTTTCCTGGCTTCCAGGTGGCCCATGGGTCAAACGTATCCTGTTTTATCTACTGTGTGTTGTTGCAACTGTTATGTTTGTACCGTGTATGATTCCATGTTTTATTCAACTTATACAACGTGTTGTATCTTCCATGTACTTTGTAACTACTTCAACCGATGATGGACAGGTCCAACAGATCAGGGCAACATTTGTAACCAAGCCCAAGAAATCTTTTGTAGTAATTGTGTAACGATTATCTTCCCTTCTCCCCCTCTTTCTTTTCCATTGCCCCCCCTCCCTTCCCTCATTACCCTAATTCATAATAGTTCCCCATTTCCCCTGATTAAGATTTGTAATAAACTGGTTGGACCAACATTTGAACCGTTGCTTCTTAATCTCACGCCGGGTATATCGATAATCAAAGAACCTCCTCTCCCTCCTATAAATCGGAGCGAGACAGAGAGGCATCTGCAGCTTTGGATTGTCTGTCAATCCAGACAGAATGAACGTGGTTGGTGATGTGCAGTTTCCTGAAGCCATTGAGTTTCACTGGTGTGCTGTCTGCCATCCAGAAAAATAAGAATGATGATGAAAGGTTTGTTAGTGCTTAAAAATGAAAGGTTTGTTAGTGCTTAAAAAATTAGTGGGCTAAGGAAACATGCAGTGCTCATACCGATTGTCAACAAGCACATAGTGACTTGAGAAAAACAGTTCCCAAAGTTCCCAAAACACATTTCACTATGAGAAATATCACTACCTAGATAATGAAATCTAATTAACCCATTCATTTATTCCATCCAAACAAGCTATCTAAAATCTTGGTGCCTAGTAGGAGACAGTTGCATAGACTCCCTTTCTCTGCAGTGAGCAGTGACAATGAATGAACTGTGTTCTTGGGTGAGGACATGTTTTTATTGACAACAGAAGAACCTACACCAGATATAATTTTAGTTGCTATCAAATCAATATAAAGCTCACTCTGTGAATGGCAACCAAATTTTATTTGTCTACAAATGTTTTCAGGCTTCTTAAATTTAGCAGAGAGAAGTAAAAGGCACCGGTAGGGTGGCATGCATCATATCTATTCCATGTTTGCTCCTAAGACACATATCTGAGGGTGAGAATCTAAGGGCATTAAGCCTAAAATAGTTACCTACAGAGCCCCAACATAAGATATGTGATCTCAACCCTAAATCTTAGTGCAAACATGTTTTTCTGTACCTGTGCTTATCCTGCGCTTGTTCCTTGCAATCCAAGCTGGAAACCAACCAACCAACCAACCAAACAAACAAACAAAAAAAAAAGCCCAGCAGAGGTCCACACTTATGGATGAAAATCTTTCTTAAAAAATTAAGATGAGACAAACCTCTTTATTTTCTTTTATGCTGTCTTAGCCCACATAATACAGACATACTGTTGTAACTAAGATTTGATTCAGGCATAGTTACAGTAGTTCTGCAGAATCAAACAACATGCAACTTTCAGCAGCAAATACTTACTTTCCAAGGTAAACTTCAATAAGGACTGATTTTTACATGAAGTAACAAGAATTATGCAGCTCATCTATGCCTTGCCAATTTCCTCTGATTTTTAATTTTTATTCCAAAGAGGCAGGCACTTAGCTGCAGCTCTGTGTTCATACACTCAGAAAAAGTCTTAAGCAATTATATATTGGACAGCCAGGCCACAGTAGCATGGCAATTATACTGCACTTTATGTCCCCTGAGAGATGGAAGCTAATTACATCACCATGTCATCCTGAGAAGATTTGTAGTATTTCTGATTCTTAAAGATGATGTTTATAAAGACATTAAGTTGACCTAATTCATGCCAGAAGTGATTGGTACACGTGGAAACCATGTATGATCAAATGAAGATAATCTTTTACTGTTCATTAGTCTTAGTAATGGGAACCAATCTAGATAACATTTTTGTAAGAAAACAGCAAAATGGCAGCAGTCCAATCATCCAAATCTCTCTTTGGTTTCTGTCTTGATTTGGTCTTTGCAACAGCTCCTCAGATGAGATCAAATTTCTCTTTGATGAGATCACAGAATCATAGAACCACAGAAAGTTTGGGTTGGAAGGGACCTTAAAGTCCATCTAGTCCCAGCCCCTGCTGTGGACTTATTGCCCCCCACCATATCAAGCTGCCCATGGCCCCATCCAGTCTAGCCTTGGGTTGGGGATTCACAACCAGGAATCCAGGGATGGGGGAATCCACAACCTCTCCATGCAGAATGTGCCAGGACCTCACCACCCTCTAAAAATTCTCCCCTAACATCTAACCTGCCTGTTGCTGAATATTGCTGTGCTGTGCCATGAACATATTGCGACTTTTGACTTTATCACAGTGCAATCTGGGGAACATCACTGAAGATACTGAGCAAATATAGATAGCTGGTGACATTCCAACAACATAGCTCCATGAACAAGTTAAGGGTGTTCTCTTTAATGACACAAATATACAACCTACCATTGAACACCAGGCAGTGCCATTGTGATAAGATAGGTCCAAGTCCAAGACCAGAAGTCAGCTCACAAGTAAGGGCTAGGATCAAGTCTGGTGATCACCAGGTACATTCAGAGGGTCAAGGCATGGCTGGAGTCAAATGAGAAATTCAGCCCATGGGTTGAGATCTGGATCAAGATGCTCTGTGAGCTAAGCAAAAACTAGGGCTCCTCTAACATACATCAAAAGGAGAATAAAAGCAACACCCCAGACTTGGGCTTAAATAAAGCTCCTGAATGTGGGGGGTGGGGGTTTCAGGTGAGCCTGATCAGGGCAATTAATGCTTGCTAAAGCACTGTGAGTCCTGACACAGACACTTATAGTGTGGCTTTGAACCTTGATAAAATCCTACAAATGTCTGCTGATTATCATAAGGAACTTATAATCAAAGATATTGAAGAATCATTAAAAAATTGAACATTTTTATTGTGCATTAGAGCTAAAGACACTTTGAAAATGTTTTAGTACGTTCTCAGTCACAAGCAACAAAAGAAGTTTTACTTTCCAGATGCTGGAAAAAAAGTTATTCCCTCCATCAGAGAAGGAAAACCATCATCTGAAAGTTTTCAATTACTTTATTCAATTTAAACATCTGCAGTCAAAAGTAGACATAAATCACTTTCCAGAAAAAATGGATCACAGTCATGCCTCTGAATAGGTGTTACAAAATACCTCTACAAAAAGTACAGGTGAGCTGCTTAATCCAGAATACAATTGCTCTATTTTTAACAACCAACCGTAAGTTCTTAAATGCATGACAGAGGATTCATCTATGAAATATGGAGGTTGAAGGTAACCTCGCTAAATGTAAGAAATGTAAAACTGTAGATGCCCGTATCTGGGAGTGATTCCCTTTGGTGAAATAGCAGACAGACAGTTCTTGAAATAAAAATTAGCCTTATTTTAGGTTTCTGCCTTAGGAAAATACTCACTACATAATCCCTTTTTTATTTCCAGCAACAACAAAATACAACTGTGGAAACCAGTTAAGATGGAGATGATAGGAAAAACAGGAACAGGTATCAGACAGATTTAATGATTGCGCAGCGATGAGCCAGAGCTACCCTATCAGCACTTAGATGTAGTTTTTCCTGCTAAGTAAATGACTGAGAAAACACTTTTCTCTCTAGTGACCTTCTTAAGGCTTCCCTCACCTCCTTGTTCCTCAAGCTGTAAATCACGGGGTTCAGCATGGGAAGGATGACAGTGTAAAACAAAGCAATCAGCTTGTCGGTGTCCAATGAGTAGCTGGAGCTGGGCCGTAAGTACATGAAGAGGAGGGAGCCATAGAAGAATCCAACAGCCATGAGGTGAGAGATGCAGGTGGAGAAGGCCTTGTGCCTGCCCTCTGCCGTATGGAGCTGGAGGATGGTGCCAAGGATGCAGGCGTAGGAGATGACGATGACCAGGAAGGAGCTGGTTTGTATGAAACCGCACAAGGTGATGAGAAGCACTTCGTTAACCGTGGTGCTTGAGCAGGAGAGCTCCAGCAGTGGGGGAATGTCACAGAAGAAGTGGTTGATGGTGTTGGAGCCACAGAAGGACAGGGTGAACGTGAAAGACGTGTGCACCAGCGAGGTCAGGCCCCCACTGAGATAAGCCCCAGCTACCATGGAGGCGCAGGCCCGGCGCGACATGGCAACGGAGTAGAGAAAAGGCTGACAGATGGCCATGTAGCGGTCATAGGCCATCACAGCCAAAAGGAAGCACTCAGCATCAGCCAGAGCAGCAAAGAGAAACATCTGTGTAGCACAACCAAAGAAGGAAATGTTGGTGCGCTGCGCTATGAGATTCACCAGCAGCTTGGGAGCAATGGTGGAGGCATAGCTGAGGTCTAAGAAAGATAAATTGCTCAGGAAATAGTACATGGGCGTGTGAAGACAGGCATTGAGCCGGACGAGTATGATGATGCCAGCGTTGCCCCCCAGCGTGGTGACATAGATGAGCAGGAAGAGCCCAAACAAAGGTAACTTCACCTCCCAACGGTCAGTGAAACCCAAGAGAATGAACTCAGTCACAGCAGTGTGGTTTTCTTCAAGCATTTCCTGCCTTCATCTTGCCCCCCCAGGTCAGCACTGTCTATCAGTTTGTTGCTCAAGAGACATTGTGGTAGCACAATTATTTTACACAAAATATCAAAAGCAGCAAGCAGTGACATAGTGCATAGTTAGACGTAACAGTTGATAAGGACGTGGAACAGGAATTTCTGCAACGCTAATTCCATGAGAAGTTCTCCATTCGAGAGAGGTCGAGAATGAACCTATGTAAAATTGGTTCTTTTAAACATTTTAAAATATTTCAAGCAAAGAATAAGGTCAATTCGAGTTCTATGTGTTGCACAGCTGAGAGAAAACATCATTTCATGCAAAATAAGCAGGAGATACACACCTTAGTGAAGCATGGGGATCGGACAGGGGATTCTGTTTTGACATTCTATTGCACGTTACTCCACATCTTTTCCTTCCTTATAAATGCTTTACATGATGTGAGAGATGGGGGAAGGCTCTTCTCTCAGTCAGCTCACTTTTAGCACTGAAATTAAATGATGAAACTGTAGATTGAATATTTTCCACAGTGAAACTTTTTAGAATTAATGACCATGTAATTGTTTTTTGTTCAAGATATACACTTTTAATTTAAATTGCTTTCAAATGTGTGCCGCAGAACACATTCCTCCAAATGCATTTAACTTAAACTTCCAAAAGCAACTTTTACTCCTTTCAACATGAACTTGAGAAAGGATACATTTTCGTTCATATTTCTACTTACAATAGGAGATCCACAAAGAGACATGCAGGCAGAACTCACCAAAATGACGGCAGATTCCAATGCTGTGTAGACCAAAAACACAGTGAAACTGAAATGTCAACATTTGGTCCAAATAACCCCAAAGAAAACAAGTCAGCAAGAAAACACTAGGAGCCCTTCAGGATGAGTAACCAAATGCAATTCAAAAATAAATTTTTGCATAGATACAGAAAATAAATGAGGCAACAAATTAGGCTGAATTTGGACATACACAAAAACACAGCTTCCTTTCCCCATTGCTTAACCAGACCTTGCAGCTGGAAGAATTTGCAGCCCTGTTTAGTAGCCTAAGTGCCAATCTGAGTCCTCTCAAGTCCATTTTTAAGGTGGACATCATTTACAATCATCTGTTTCTCTTTTTTTAGTGCAACAAATATAGACTGGGTGAGCAGCACACATCCATCACCACACTTTTGGAGAAGCAAATCTGAGTAAGCTGAATCACCTCTTCAAAGACCCTTCTGCTGTAGGTGGGAAGAGGACATGTTGAAGGGTCACTTCTGAAACAGGAGACATCTCCTCTAGGATCTGATGTATCTTCTGCACTTGCCTCTTCTCTCCCTTTCTAAGGACCTAGAGTGCCTAAGCCCATGGTTTACATCCCTGATGAAAGGTGACTGTGGATTTTTAGGTGAAGCTTGCTAAACTCACTGACACAGACACTTTCAAGCTCTCACTGACCCTATATGATTCTGCAGAATTCCAGTGGAATCACTGCAGCCAACAGGTAAAGCAAAAGCTCAGCAGTTTCTTGGAAGGAGCAGCAAGTCTTGCCCAAATTTAACCTCCACACACTGTGGCAATGAAGAAATGCGTGCATAAATGCTAGAGGCAGAAGCTATTTTCCCAAGCAGGAATCTAGGTAGGCAGCATCCTTGCTCTTATCAAGCACAGGCTATAACCCCTTAAACAAGCCAGGCAGCCTTCACCTGGAACTGAAAAAGAGTTTGTTGCACTACTATTAGATAGATGTTATGAAACCAGTGGGGTCAGGGAACCACATTGTCTGTTGCAGAGGTTCTCTTAATCCCAGCTACACTGCATCAGTGAGAAGCTTTTATTTGCCATTCACAACAAGTCAAATCTTTTAAAACAGGTGCACTTCAGAAACAAATGTTCTCATAGATACAGAAAATAAATGAGCTGCTAAATTACTTTCCTTGCTGCCTCTCCCTTTCTCATCTTTCACCTGTGCCTCAACAGACTGGAAGTCAAGCATAACTTACTTTGTTTTTTGCTATCCTTTGGAGATGGCATGTCACTTCGACAGAAATAATGGAAAGGTCATCTACTCTCCCTGCAAAACTGAAGCACTGGAAGGAACCTCAGTGATAATAAGACCTGGCAAGAGGTCACATTATTGCAGCAGCTAAATCAACCAGCCACCAGTGAGTGAAGCACCATTACAGTTAAATGCTGATATTTCCTCTGTTGTCCCTTCTTGCCAAAGTCAGACCTACCTGGGGAGGGTGTGAGGACCATCTCGCAGCCAGCTGGGCTTGTAGCCATGGCAAGGTTTTAATGCAGCACCGATGCGACACCAGGGACGTGGTCCCTGCTGGCTCTTCTGCTGGATTACCTCATGGACAAAGGACAGCTGTGCTCTCTGCTGCTGCTGGAAATAGAACTTCAAAGGGTATGGGTTTGCTTTTAGCAGCAAATTTCATAGCCTTTTCCTTTATGAGCTGCAGAGTATCCACATTAATGTTGTTCTCCATGAGCTTTTAGGTTGGAAAGGGGGTTGCAATTTTAAAAATAAAAAAACAAACAACCACAACTTACAACACAACTGAAAACATCACCTTTTCCCACAAATCACTTAATGCAGCCCATGGAAATACCCAAATCTAAGCCATTTGAGCCCTGCTTTGTAACGATCAAAAAATCCTCCTGTTACAACAGGAGAGAACTGAACGAAGACAGAAACGGGACTGCAAACTGTGAGATAATAGACACAAAGGGAGAAGGGTAACACATGAACGTGGACATGTTTAGGAAAGAGCATGTGCATGTGAAATATTGGGTCTTGATGAAAAAAACCCAGCAGACTGAAGCAGGGTTGTTACTTACCATCTCAGAAGTGGAGGGCAGAGAGATTATCTGCAGCAGAACAGGAAATCATTCTGTGAATGTTACATGTTGCGTTTTTCCTATCATAAAGAGAGAAATAACTGATAAATGGTACATACCAGTGTAGTTGTAACCTTCCTTCCTCTGCAAGGGAGCAAGACACTGATGGAGCTTTATTGCAGAAAATCTGTGAAAGCTACGTGAGCATGATCTGAAAGGGGAAGCAAAAAATACCTTTGTTTCTGATGAAAGCACAAGAAGCAACTGAAGCCATGTTTTTGTAGGCTGTTCTTCCCATGATTAGTTTGTTGGTTACAATTTTCAGCAAGGCCAAATCTTAAAATAGTAATAATATCCCTAAACATTCTTCTGTGGGACTCCACAAAGAACCTTAATCAGAGCTGAAAAAGATATTAAAAAATTACATCCACAAAAATTTCCAAAGACTCTGCTCTGCTCATCTATACTCATTTTCCATCTTTCTTGAGCTGTGTCCCCAGGTCTGAATGCAGTGTTCCAGATGGGGCTTCACAAGAGCGAAGTAGAGGGAGACAATCATCTCCTTCTCCCTGCTTTCATCAGAGCTGAAAAAGATGAATAAGGTGAAATACCTGAAGGCAATTGTCCCTGCCTGTTTATGCTCACCCCAGGCTCCTCCATGTGCAATTTGAGGAACCTGTGTAGAGCTTTCTATAACCTTCAGAGTCTTGTGTACTGCAGTGTTTGGCATTATATATCTGAGATTTTGCTGCTAGTGGTGTTTCAGCCCAAACTACTGAACAAGCTGAGTATGGCTCAAAAAGCATGGCAAATTGTCTTCCTATATTTGGGCTGGTCTTGCCCATTGCCCACTGCCATGTTGAAAGGGAATCTCAGACTTCTACGAGTTTAGAGTCTTACAGTCATTTTGAAGAAACTCTCTAAATCTACTGGAGACCAAAATCTTAGATTTGATCATAGGAAATGATTAAATCTCCTGGAGACAAGGAAAGTCTTAATGTTGACTTGAGGACTTTGTCTTCAAGTCAGCTTTAGATAAGACTTAAAGTGTGCTAGCCACTAAATCTTAAAGTTGACTTCAGGAAAATCTTAAAGTAGAGTTTTGGAAACTGCTGAATTTTGCTAGAGGCTCTAAAGGTAGTCTTCAAGTCATCTTTAAGTATATTATACAATTATGTAATTTTATACGTATTTGTAAGTACACACACAAAATTTTCAAGGCAATTTCTGCCTTTCCAAGAAGAGTTTGTTGTGGGAATACAAGAAAAACCGTTCAGAGCAGAAGCTGTGGAGCAAGATAAACAGCATGAGAACCAAGGACACCTCTAGAAGTAGAAGGAACGTCTCACGGCTCTGACTGGACAAGTGCCTGTGTGAACGGTTGAAGAGTGTTTTGTAGAATGCTCTGTTGACATGTAAAGGTGGATGGGAAAGTTGTAGGGGTGGATGGGAAAGCTAGAAAAAGAAAACTTGTGAAGGTATAGAAGTGATGTGAGAACTTGTAATAGACGATTTGGATCATTCACATCTGAGTCCGTGCATCAGATGCTACAGTCTGTGGCCTGATGCACTTCCTCAGTTATCCACATTCCTCATCCCTGCTGCTGGGAGTTTCTGCACTAGAAGGCGTACCAGGACTGGATCCATTCTTTCATTCCTTTGGGAACACAATGGCACATGCCTCATGTGCAAATAAAGCAAGCCCTGGGGCAGCACCATCCAAATGGACAAATACCAACAATAATAATAAACAAATAAAAATAAAAAGCATGGAGATGGACTTTGAAATAGCCAGTGCCACTGATTTCAGGACAGTTCTGTACCTTTTGGGCACTTTGGCAATCCCCATGCAGATATACAGCCCATTACACCACTCCAGCAGACCTGTAATTCACCATTGCACCATGAATGTTGTAACTCAGAACTGGAACCCAAATGTGCACCACTGACAAAGGCTTTCAACAGTACATCTGAACCACTTAAATATAGGGAAAGGAAAGGGAATGGGAAAGTCATTTCTTTCACCCCCCAACTCCTCCCCCCCACCCCCCCCCCCAAAAAAAAAAATAAAATCACATGCTTAATATAATGGAGAAAAAAAAAAAAAAAAAGATGCTAGGTTCTCAATCATTTTTGCCACCCACAGCAAATAAGGCAGCTTTCATTATTTATGTCCTGGAATTGTTTTTGGCAAGTGGAAACATTTGTGCCTCTTAACACAGGTACAAAGAAGTAGACATGAAATGGAGAACGCATCACCCAATGCCCAGAGACACTAAGACCAAGGTGGGCCAGTACTTTAAGTCAAGGATACATCAGTAAACATTCCATAAACATGACGATGACTCCATATACAGTCTTTAATATCCAATTGCTCGTGAAGTAGAAAATGCATTAGCAATATGATCTTAGCTGGCAATGACATGACAGCACCCTTTGTAACGTGGAAACAGCCCATTCACAAAAAACCCCAGCACATCAGCATCACAGAGCAGGAAACTCAAATTATGCAAAATTTTCTCTAGAAACATGGCCTACCCTATTAACAGTCAGAAACAAATTGGCTACTCACTTTGTTACATCACATGGTGGTGTTCTATTTTTTAAACATGCATCATGTGTGAGCTTTTTATTTGTTGTTATTATTTTAATCTTCAGCCAGCCTCTTGCCTGGATTCAAGTTAGTGATTTTTCAGAGGCCAAGCATAGCAAAAACTGATAGAGTTTTCAGTTTGAGTTTGAGGAAGGTCTGGAGAAAGATGCCAGCACCATTGGGATTTGCAGTGATTTAATCTGTGCACAGAAACTTGTGCTCCACATTTTCTATCCATCTGAAGCCAGTAAGATTTAGGGCTTTATCCTAAACAAAGATTCAGCACACTGGGTTTTGCTTCAAACCAAGTGAGTGAACCAAAACAGGGCTTTTAGTTTCCCACAGACTGTGATCTGTTAACTCAGATGCAAGCCTCCAAAACCTTCTCTCTGTTTATCCATGTGCTACTCTGTATCTTGGGTTATCTGAAGAGCTAGCATAATCCACTTCAGTGCTTATTCAACATTCCTAACATCTACTTTGCCCATGAAGATCACAGAATATCCCAGGTTGGAAGGGATCTATAAGGAACTCCTGGCTCCACACAGCACCATCCAAAAATTTTCTACTGGACAGGCTGGATCCAATGGTTCCCACTCGTACCTCAAGAAATAATTGAGAAAAAGCATAAAATTCGACAATTAGTGAAGAGTAGTGGATCAGGCACGCTGGAGTTTGCCTTATAGGTAATGCATGGGATGCTGGGTCCTGGGTTCTTTATCCCAAAGTGAGCAGCCATCCTGTCCATCCACATCAGGCTCTATTAGACATTCTACTTTGCTTGACTGAGTTGCTCTTCAAAAGAAACTCACTGAAATTCACATCATTTTCCAATTATCATCCAAGTCACTCACTCACCACCAAAAGCTCTTTTGGAGGCCCATTTGCAGCATCAGATGAGAGAAAAAGGTAGCATTTAGCATGTGATGTCCATGCACATCAATAGTACTGTCGTTTCCTTTGTGTAAACTTGTCTTTAAATGCATAAATCCCATACCAGTAGGTGATGTTCATTTCTATCAGATTCTGGAAAATCCACTATTGTGAGGGCTGGATGAGCCTGTCCAATTGCATACACACAAATATCTGGGAAAACCCCAGAAAGGTTTAAGTGAATGTGGTGTGGATGTTGTCATGGTTTTTATATTTGTGACCAAGCTGTATTGGTGTTGTTTAAGAATAGCAGCAAATAATAAATGATTCAAAGAATTTTTGCTGAAATAATAAAAAAAGTAGTCTTGGAAAAGTGCAAATAGGCTGAAACATCTTTAAGGAAGAGCAGACCACATTTGGCCAGTGCTGAAGGTGATCAGCTTCTTTAAACCCGAGACAATCTGAATTTAGGAGGTCTTTACAAAAACTGGCACCTCTTCAAGGCTGACAGAGTAGTTCCTGAGGACAGTGCCTCCATCAAACACACGAGCACTGTTGGTGTCCCGCCACCGGCACCCTTCTCCAGGCAGGTAGATATCTCGCCATGTTTGCCCTTTTTCTGTTATTGGAGCCACCAGGACCTGCAGTGAAACAGGGAAAGAAAAAGTAACTTAGCAGGGTCAGTTGAGGCAGTGGCAGAGAAAATCAGCAACTTTGGCTGCAAATGAGAGTATCCACGTGCACAAGCAGCAGAGGTCATTGTTCCCATGGGCAAGGTTTACTAAACAAGAGTGGGAAGGGGTGATGCAATGTCCCTCTTTTGACCAAGCTGTGAGAGTCTGTCCAATTTGTATTTTGGAAGAAAAAACAACATCAACAAGTTGTGTAGTCTCCGTCCAATGCATATTTTGGAAGAAAAAGACTCCAGAAACCACCCAAGCCATATTTTAGAACACCTGAACTGAATTAACATCAGAAATCTGAAGATTTCAGAAAACAAAGCTTTGGCCTAAAAGTTGAGCAGGCCAGGATGGATGCAGGAAGGCTCAGGCTTATTCAAAGCAGCTTTTGAGGAGATTTTATAGAGTTGTGAGGAATTTGGTGGCATACAACCCTTTAAGCTGTGGAGGGAATTATTGGCAGTCATGGGAATTTCTCTTTTCTCCCCTGACCAAGTGCTTGGGGGGATCCAGTTGAAGACACTTGAATATGACCTAATCAAGAATCAAAGACAATCTGACACCAAGACATGCAGAAACTTGGATTTTAATTAGAAAGAAACATTTTGTGGGATCTTTAGTTCCAGGTTGCTCAGAAGGTGGGATTCCAAAGCCATCCTCTCTGGGAGACTTAGTCTGGATCTAAAGCCTAGGAAGAGCTTTGCTCAGTAAAAACAACATAACAGATTATATCTCAAGCAACATGGAAAGGAAACTATGAAAGGAACCATGAAAAAAACAAACTCCAGGAAAGCCAATAAATGAAGAAAAATGTATCAGAAGGCAGAAATAATGTGTGAGATCATTCAAGTCCTAGTACTCTATTTCTTGTACTCTTGGTCAATCCCTTCACTAAATGTGGATGATCCCTGGGCAGCAATGTCCTGAGATGACATCATGGTGTTTGGCTCTCTTTAGGGAACACTCTGGACCCTCTTGGCTTTTATAAATGTATTTGTCAGCACAACCCAACCTCTTACAGCTTCCACTTTCACTCAGACAGCGCTGATGTGAAGTGATGCTGTTGGGTTTTTTTTGTTTGTTTGCTTGTTTTTTGTTTGTTTAACAGTGCCACTTGTTTCCTTGCTATTATGTATCAACACTCTTTCCTGGAAGGATTCAATAAGTTGGAAGTGTGCTGCCAAGACACGCAGATTACATGGGTCTGGAAGTAATGAATGTAAAAATCAGCCTAACAAAAAAAAAAAAAAAAAAAAAAAAAAAAGGGTTTCAAACCAAGGTGATCCTGCCAGGCCAGAGTTACTGCAAAAAAAAAGTCTGGGTGACAGGAGCAGGAAAACATTGGTGATAGCACAAAACCATCTTTATGAGCATCTTGCAGATATGCTCGCATGCAACATGATGCTCAGAAAGTTTATCACAGCATCCTAACACTTAGCCTCACCTCAAAACACACCAGGACAGAATTACCTTATGTATTTTCCAGTAAATTATTATTAATCATACTCCAAATGGCACTAAATCAGGCTTTGGATTGCATCTGGATTCTTCCAGCTGCCAAAAGCCAGCCTGGAAGTCAAAACATCCCCATCTGGGCTCTCCTCCCTGCCAGCTCGGTCTCTTTTGAAGCAAAATCATGTGAGGTTTTGCTGGCCTCATGTGGTACTTTATCAGAAATGCTTGGCCCTGCCACACTGATGGAGCAACCCTGATGTTTTACCGTATTTTGGGAGCTCTCAGCCAAGCCATATCTTTGCAGCTCCTGAGAGAGAAGGCTGCTTGCTGTGTTTTACCGGGAATCTCACTCTGCTAACACACAGCACATTTCTGCCCTGCCATTTCCATTGCATCAGGGATTCTTCCATTTGAGTAATCTGGGGAGAAGAAGCTAAGTTTTAACTTGCTTGCAGTTATAACCAATACCATCACCACTGCCTGAATATGCACTCTGTAGTACATCAGGACCAAGGAAATGTCTCTTCTCTCAAACAGTGCCATTCCAATTCACTCATGCTAAAGATCTGTAGTTTTACAACGCCCACCTGATTACACAAGCTTGTAAAGTAGGAGAATATTTTATCAGTTTTCTGCAGTGATGTAAATTTTCCTTGAAAACAACCCTCCCCCCAAAAAGCTATAAATCAAATCTACAGAATTTGCAATAAGAAAGTCAAGCCTCCAGATTTTAATATTGCAATATTGATCAGAGACTGCAAGCAGAACCTGAGAAGATAGATAACTCTGCAACAGAAATTGCTTTGCTGTTAAAACAAGCAACAAGCTTGAACTTGGCTTTTGAGTTTTGGATATTCTTAGGTAGATTGTACCTCCTCCACACTCCTTGGCAGCATCCCTGTGCAAAGGCAGCACAAGACTTTGCTGCAAAGTTAATGTATGAATAAATAATTGTGTTTTCAAGAACAAAATATACAATAAAGTATATATTTATATTCCTACGTATATATATACATAGTAACTGCCAAAATCTTGAGCTACTGGGATCAAACTAGGTTCTGTGAGCCACCATCAACCTTGGATGAACCCTTGGCTTGTAGCTCCAAGTAATGGAATTAAAACCCCCAAAAGATATGAAAGAAATAAGCAATGATGACAATCAGGAGATTCCTTTTGCCACAAAGGGCTGAAAAATACCTTGACATTAAAAAAAATAAAAAAAAAAAAAAAAAAGTCCTGTTGACTCTCCATTTTGAATACATTCTACATTTCAAAACTGAAGGAGCCAACAGGACTCCATCAACATCTCAGTTTTGAGCACTCTCTATTTGAGCTCTGTACTTGAAGAGGGTGTGAAGGAGTGGACAACTGCAGGAAGCTCTGTATTTTCCCAAATTACCCTTGAGAGAAATTGTCTCTACATTCCCTACCTCATCTCCAATGAGAAATTCATCCTCAATGGTGAAAGCAGTTGGGTCCGTGGGACTGAGCCACCACACCGGGCGGAAGATAGGGTACCCTGAACTAAGCCATTCCTTGCTGTATTTTATGATGAGTGGCACCACAAAATTCCTGTGTCTCTGTATGCATTGCCGGGTAAGATTCAGAACCTGCACAGGAATGGGAGATAAAAGGAATACCTGGTAAGAGGAATCCACAGCAAAGCAAGAGGAAAGAAAACAGATCTTTCCTTAGGGAGAAATCTCTAAATTGCAACATGGCAATCCTGATGGCTGACAAATGGGATTGAGATGGTGGGTTTTTGCCCATTTAGATCTGAAAGCTGGCTGTGGGGGTGACATCCTCTGGGGTGCTGATGTCTTTAACAAACTCTTTTGTTGCTGGTAAAGTGATCTAATGGCAGTCTCTCAATATTTAAGGAATCACTTCCTCCTTGGAGTGCTCTAGTGGCAACACCTCTGGGAAAACTCTACCAAACATTTTAAGAAATCATAGAATCATAGAATGGCTTGTGTTGGAAGGGACTGCAAGGATTAATAATTTCCAACCCCCCGCCACAGGCAGGGCCACCTCCAGATCTGGTACCAGACCAGGCTGCCCATGGCCCCATCCAACCTGGTCTTGAACACCTCCAAATCTTGAAGACAAATCTGTGGGCTTCATAATAGTGTAGTTATCAACTATTTGACCAAATAATACTTAATTCCAGCAACAAAAGTGATAGAGAGACAGGTGTGATATTGTCACACCTACAGGCGTTGTGGGTACCAGCCATATGGTTGCATATAGCCAAAGCATGAAGTGGTGAAAACTCACAATAGTTATGCAGAAAAAAAGCAATGTTGAGATCATGCAATAATTCCTTGCAGGCTTTCATGGGTGTCATAATTAGTACAGTGAATTTTAGCACCAACTTTCCCCAACAGGGGCTACTAATGGCTTTTTATTTTATGGCTTTTAGGGTGTAATTCTTCCTTAAGGAACAGATGTGACCTTCTTTGCAGGTCATTGGTGTACATACCCAGTAGTCACAGCAGAGCCAGGGTGGTGTGCCAAAGGCCATCACAGGAAGGAACGTCACAATCTGCAACCACCTCACATACAGCTCCGGGTCCCCTGAGGTGTCACCAGCCAGGCTGCCTCCTGCCAGGGACAAGGAGCTGAGCAGAGCTGCTTGGGGATATCTGATCACAGGAAGGGTCAAAGCAACCTGCTCTTGATGCTAGCAGGATGCATAACCCCACTGCAAGAACAGCTGAATCCCCACTCCTGGATTTTCCTTGCTTGACCCCTTTTTGAATGTCCTAAATAGAGCTGGAGATGTTTAATGGGAAAATACTAGGAATGAGGTCTAAGGAGATAGTTTCTAAATTATAGCAGAACATTATGAAAAGGAATTTGTCTTCTGCAAAGAAAAATATATCGTAAAAATAAAGGTTTTTCCTGCCAATTCGATGTGCAAATCAGAAGCATCATGGAAAAATACTCTCAATGCTGCCACCTAATTTGATATTCAAGGGGAAAAAGCAGGTGGCACAAGTTTTCACTCAGATCCTGCACTAGGATAAATTGCAATCACCAAAGTGTAGATGATAACACAACCCAGCAAAGGAAAATAGTCAGGTAGAACCTGATAGGATCACCTAAAGGAATGGGGCATGTAGAGGATAGACAGCAGGAAACCCCAAAACTTGGCTTCACCAGGGCACAGACAGTAATATGCCAACAGCAAAGGGCAAGGCTGGAAAAAAGCCAACAGTCCTCAGAAAATAACACGTGATGGGAAAGGAAAGATGTTGGTACCCCATGAAACAAGGCTGAAATATGTACTTTGTGTCATGTTCATAGTGGAAAGTAATGAAGGGGCAGAGTACCTATGATTGATCAGAAATGTAGTGGAAGTAGATTCCAGTTCCTCCCAAGAGCACCAGAGGGAGGTTTGGAAAGGACAGAAGGGGATGGGTAAAGAGAAGCATCCCCAGGGGACATCACTCTGCAGTCTGGGGCAGCTTTCCCCAGGGGTGACAAAATCCCATCACCAAACTGCTCCATGGGGGCTTGCACAAACTATCCTCAAATCTTTGTTTTTCTGGAGGCTGTGCGCCATGACCCCATTCCCTGCAGAGTGACGGAGTCTCTCATCCTCAGTCCCATTGACATTAGCCAGCAGACTTAGCATCTCTTCAGGATGCCGCTAGCACATGTGATTGCCCAAGCCTTGTCTTCTAAGGAAAGCCAACTAAAAATAGAAGCCAAATTGAAAAATGCTCAACTTAAAAACAAAAAAAAAAAAAAAAAGGCCCCTTTTCCAGGGCTGTCTGCAGCTCTGCTGGCTCTGACTATCTTAAGCATGGCCTCTGTGATAACTTCTGTGCTTGTGGTGAGGTCTAAACAAATAACATTCACCTCCAAGAAGAAGGGAGAAATGAGCTGCTCGACCCCCATTAGATGATTGTGTTTTAACCTCTAATTATTTTTATTTAAAGATCACATGTCGCTGTGCTTCAGAGCAGAAACACAGACTTGAATCAGGACTGCTGGCATTTTAGGAATAGTTATTTCCCATCTGGGAGCCCAAGCATGCTGGTTTCCAGCTGGAAACCTCCTTGCTTTTGTCAGCTCAGTTTTAGCATAAGCAACGCATGCAATGAAAGATGTTTGTATAGGGCATCCCCTGAGAGCTGGTTGCCTGTTAAGATTAACAATGTGGTGTTCTGCTTTCAGTTCCTCAGCCCATTCCCTAGTAATCTTCCATCCAACCAAAAGGGGGTTCTGAGAACAACATTCTTGAATCCACTCTATAGCCACTGAGCCCATGCTTCTCTCACATGGAGGGCTACAAAAATACCCCAAGAAAACACAACGATAGCAAGCAAGGAAGGAAAGAAGACATTACCCACTGCATCAGGGATGAAGAAGTTGTAGCCCAAAAGGCTGTAGTGCAGCGCGGAGGGAATTAACCCCTTCAGTCCAGCGTGGCTCCAGTCTGAGTGCAGCGGGCTCATCTGGACAAAGAGCGGTAGGTGACTAGATCTAAGGGGAACAAGCACAAACCCAATGCATTTAGAAGGAACTCCATGGAAATCCTACAGCTGTCTTGGCAGTCACTATGGTCAAACGGGTTCCTCAGCTATTGAGGACCTTTGTGAAAGGGAAGCCAGTGCTCTCCAACTCATCTCCCACCTGCTGCACCTGCTGAATTCAGCCACTTTAGTTCTTCTTGATGGTGATAGATGATTGGTGATAGGTCTAAGTGGTCTTTTCCAACCCTAATGATTCTATGATTCTGGAACATTTCCCTAGATCTTCTGCTCAAAGTTTTCATCCTCTTGGCTTGACTCCATGAGATTTGACTCCCCATCTCACACTCATCCTCTTGGCACACCCTCGTGGGAAAAGTCTTCAAAAATCATACCCAGGACACAGACTGGGGTGTCCCCTCAGCCCTGGTCCATGAGATGCTCCAAATCTAGAACCTGAACCCCACTGTGATGCATCCTACAGGGAGTATTTCTCTTCCTAGCTTGCATTCATGCTCATCTGTTTTGCATTGAGGGGCCATCATTACTGACAGTGGATTTGTCTGTCTGCCAGAGAGAAAAATTATTTTCCCCATGTTATTATTATTTTCCAGTAACACTTCTATGCATGCAGTTTACTTGGAGGGGAACATGTCACCAAATTGCCCAGTATAAAAGACAGAACACTGCCACTGCATTTCTGGCAGCCAAAAAGCTCCAAGTTCCAAATCTTCATGACAAGACTTAGCTCCAAAGACTTGGAGCTCATCTAACCGAGGAGGATTCAGCCCTGATTCTATCCCCTTCTGGATGGGCTAAAAATACCCAGCTATGGGCTATGCAGGTCAGAAAACTGCAGTCATTTGGCACCACAGACCCTTACCGCTATGGGGTTTTGCAGACTTTCCCTCCCTCCTTAAATGCCCGTAGAGGCTACAATGGATTTCTATTGCATCTAGCATTAATACAATTAAGCATCATTGTGTTGGTGCATTTTTATGCCCTAAAGCATTATTCAAAAATAACACTAAAAAAAAAAAAAAAAAAAAAAAAAAAAAAAAAAAAAAAA